>NC_056744.1:879417931-879432931 GCF_019279795.1 Protopterus annectens | reverse complement strand
TGCAAATAAAAGCAAATTTATTTGCAGAGTGAGTTAAAAGAACTGTATTCAAGTTAAAATGAAGTGCCTTTGTATTGGTAGGGAAGATTAAAAGTATAAAATAACCCTTTCCTCACCAAGCCAAACTCATAAAAAGCTGGAATTTCTATAAATGTTCCCAGAAAAACAACACGAAGTTAACAGATAAATATTCCCATCCCTACCTTTCTAATTGTCCCAAGATAAAACAGGCCATCTGACCACCTGGTTAGGACATCCTGACCCTCTTCAAATTTGCATGCTATCTTTCTTGTTCTCTGTCCATTCTGCAAAGACAATCTGGACAATGATATTGGGAGATTTTGGTTTCCAGAAGGAGATCTTTTGTAGATCAGTAAGCTGTTCACTCCAGTAGAGTCTCTGCAACAAAACAAACAAATAAGACTTTGTACACAATCTACTCAGCTAAACTAAATGAAAATATATATATATATATAAGCTTATCACAGGATATTCAAAAATTAAATCATGTTATGTTTTAGCTTCCACAACTGCATTTGACTGAAAACTTCTGTAATTTTCTAGAGGAGTGGTTTAGCTCAACATAACTTGGAAAAAAGCTTCCAATAGGATAATCCATTTGCATTAATATCACAACACTAATTGTGTTAAAAGATCTTCAAAAGTACTTCTCTTGTATAAAAAAATAATTGTCATTTGTTCTTCATTAAGTTGATTTTCTTGAACATTTTTCTGTTAAAAATGATGAGACTGTTAATATGTTTTATGTAAAATCAATAAATTTTTTTTTTTTTTTTTTAGTACCTCTCTTGGATGGACACTGAGGAGACAGAAAAATCAAGTGCTATACAATACTCGGGTGGGGTTGTAACAAGCCAATAAATGAGTATTATCAATGTCATTGCTGGCATAAAAGAGAGAAAAAAAAAAGTCTTCCTACTCCTTAACATACCTTTCTTTAAGAAAACAGCCAGGCAAAATTATGTCAAACTCCAAGAAAGTAGGTCTATACTCAAAGGATGCATGAATGAGCTACAAAGCAGTCACATGAAGGTGCTCAAAACAAAGCAAAAGTTATAGGCATCCTCCATAAAGCTGTGTGTAAGGTCCTCTTGTTCAGATCTGTGAAAAGAGATCAATAGTAAACCATAACATGGGTTTACCGACCTCCTAAGCCCCATTTCCCATTCAGAATTTCCATGTAAGGAACAGCCTACAACGAACAAAACAGGTGCTATGCATGGTATAATACTGACACATGTAGTGCAAGATTCATTTATATACAAACCTGTATAAGATATGTCGCTGCACTTTCTCTTCTACTCAGAACAGACATCACACAGAAAACTCAATATTGTATCAAGCAAATAGTTATGGAAAACAGGAAGAATTTAAAATGAATCTATTTCACTAGAAAGCAAACGTCAAAAAGGAAAGTTAGGGATTGGCATAATGGTTTAAGTGTTTAGCTCACAGTAACAGGGTACAAAGTTTGATTCTCAAATTTGAAGGAAAAAGGCCCTCAAAGGCAGATAGCCTAGAACTCATCCATGAACCCAAGTATATGCCCAGAACCACAAACCTGTCTAATCCCATTTATTAGATTTCACATTAAAAAAATAAGCATTCTACGAAAAAAACAGTTGCATCTGTGTCTATAAATGTATTATTCCTTACCTTGAACAAAAAAAAAAAAAAAAAAAAAAAAAAACAGGAACAAAAAACGTAAAATTCATGCATTTACCTCTATGACAGTTCCTTATTACTAATACAGGATAAAGTCCATCAAGGTGTTATAAACCCTCAGTGGTAAAAAGTTCCCAGGCTGCCAAAGACACGCCCCACCCCCCAATTTCCATAATTCACAAAGGTGCTTAGCTTTTCTGATACGAGGCAAGACACTAACTGCTAGCATATAGAAAACAGAGCCTTAAAACCTATGTCACACAAGGTGAGAGCAAAGTTAGAGGAAAGCCCTCCTTTTACCAGACATTAAAATTAAGTCAGCACAAATGTAGATCTAGAACTGTGGGTCAAATCATCCATAAAAGCAGCATACAGCCCCCCCCCCCCCAAACAAAAAAATAAATAAAAACTAATACTCCTGGGCAGTCTCTCATAGAAGCATCTGCCTTACAACAGTGGCCCCCATAGAAAACCTAAATCTTGAAACACATCAAGCTTATAACTTGCAAACATTCTAAGAATGCTACATTTCAACAAAACATCACGCACTGTACTCCTTAAAAATGTAAATGATGCAACTGCTCTAGTAAAAAGTCTCAAGAGTAAATGGAAGAGCATAATGTACTGGATACAGTCAGAAAGCCATTTGGCTAAAGCAACCTGCTCTCTCTGTGGAGATTGTCAATTTTCAGCGTGGAGAAAAAGTGACGGCACATGGCAATAGAGAAGATAACCTCGGAAATGGAGTTATAAAGAAAAACAGCCAGATGGTCACTTTGATTAAGATGAGACTCAGTAGCCACTCTCAGCAGGAAGGATTAAGTGAGGATACTGACCCTGTTTTCTCTGAAATACAATAAATACAAACAAAGGACAATAGGGGTGCTCTGTCAGTAAGAATGAACCCTTAAAAAGATTAAGGACGAGAAATGGTGTAAAAAATGTAAAGAAATCAAGACATAAGAAAATTTGATATGGCAGCAAAACATAATTTGAGGAATAACTTGCACCCAAATCAAAAATCTGTGCAAGATGGTCTTTACGTATGAAATGGGGCTGAAAAAGAGCTTATTCTGCTTCAAGAAATAAAAACAGGTTGGCTTGCTTGATCTTACAAGACGTGTCAATATTTAGTTTCTGTGATGAAAAAATAATCTGATTTACTCTGGGAGGGGGGTAGACAAGAAGCAAGGTGATGGACGCTAATGGAACTGAAAAAACTACACGGAGAACAAGCCAATGCATGTGTGAGTGGAACTTGCCCAAAAAAAGTGAGTCAAGAACATCCCTGGACAGGCACAATGGAAGGGGGTTTCTCCCAAAGGTGAAAAGAAAGAGAAACCCAAACTTCCACGGCCAAAAGAAACCGAAGAGACTGACTAGACTAGTGATGTTTGTACTTCCCTTATTTCCTCAGATAAGGTGTAGTCAGAAGGTCAAAGATGCCCAGGATACAATTTCTGGATCACAGTATCTCTCTGGCATCTCACCCACAGCAGGAATGAAGTACCTGCTGCATTTGGAAATAGTTAGGGAAGAAAATAAGCTGCAGCAAGACATATCAGTGTCTGTCATTTCCGAGCCACTGAAGGGCTGAGGAGTCCCTCATGGGATAAATGCAGACAGTTAACAGCTTGTCTGCATAAGGGCTGGCCTACCAAGAATATGGTTTTCTAAGCTACCAGGAAACAGTTTGACAGCAAAGACAATTCACACACACTCATGGCTTCTCAGCATAGTGGATAAATCCAGTTCCTCCTTGCTTGTCGATGCACCAAACCTCTGGCATGCTGTCAGAAGCGAAAAGTAATCCACTCTGGTGAATACTGCAAGACCTGCAAAGTGATGAAGACTGCCTTTATCTTCAAGCTGTTGATACATAGTTTTAATACATCTATGCATCTTGAACCACACGCCTACTGAAATGCCCCTCCCAACCTAGAGAAGACATGTACTCAGTGATTTCTAGCGACTGTGTGGACAAGAGTACACAATTTCCTTTGTAAAAGTTGGGAAGGTGCATACGCCATTGAAGTGTGACATATATACATTCAAAATCTGTATAAGGTTGGACTCTGGGTATGAAGCTTGAAACCACTGAACTCAACATATGGTGCAACACTTGCATGTGGAACTTGGTACTTGGCACGACAGAAACTAAGGCTACCATAATATTAAAGACCTTGAAGCAGAAATTGATGACCATGGAGCAGGAAAAAAAACTTTTCAAGGAGTGCATCCTATCCACTGGCAAAATTTATCTGCAAATTAATAAATTCAAGCTGCTCCGGAGGAAAGGAAGCAGCAGGTAAAGTGGCAAGTGTAACTTTAAACTCAACTCTAATGAGACATTGGAGGTAGAAGAGTAGACTCCTGTATCATAATCCACCTGAATCAGGGGTGCACTAGAACTGCCTCCAGAAAACTGGGAAGGCCTCAAAATTGACCCGCAGTCAGCCCGTGTTCCTAAGTCTTGGTCCGGCGTAGGCTGCTGTCACCTCTTCCCTGACATCAGTGCGCCAGGGGAATAAAAGTTGCAACAGACGCCATTTTCTTCAGTTTTTCTTGCCCAAGATGTCAGGTGCCCCCAGACATGAAGGCTGGAAAGATAAAAATATGCCCAACAACCATGCATATATTACTATAAACATTTCCTTCATCTACAAGCAAATACACCACATAGGTTGTATAGAGTTGAGAAGTATAGAATAGTCCCAGCAAAGAGGGGGATGGTGGGTGGGTAACCTGGACTGCAACAGTGAATACACTCTAACATCTACATTTATGGTAGGTACACAACTGTACTATGTTCATCGTGTTTCACTGTTGCAGTCATTACACTTGGGTAGAATCCCAAAGCTGAGGTTGGGTGGCTGGGTCTAGATTGGATTTGACGAGGCTAACAAGCCCTGCAGAACTGAAGTGGCAAAGCCTGCTTTGGATTTGGAGTAGAGAGGTAGGTGGTAGTGCTTGGTAAAAGTGTGCACTGAGCTCCAGGTTGCAGCTTCTAATATGTCTTTCGTTGGTACCCCCTCTGAGGAAAGCTGCTGAAGTGGCTGCTGCTCTGGTAGAATGAGGCCTAATGCACTTAAGCACAGATTTGCCCTGTTGTGCATAACAGAAGCGGATGCAGTGTCCTATCCATTTGGAGATTGTCTGCTTTGTAATAGGTTTTCCTTGTGATCCTGCAGCATAAGCTACAAACAGTTGCTCAGTTTTTCTGAAAGCTTTTGTTTTGTCCAAGTAAAATCCTAGCTGCCTGTGTATATCCAAAGCGTGCAGAAGCATTTCTCCTTAATTCTGGGGATTTGGGTAGAAAGTAGGCAAATGAATGGTTTGGTTTAAGGCCACATTGGAGACCACTTTTGGCATGAAAGTTGGGTTCGTCCTTAGAGAAACCCTGTCCTGGTTTAATATGAGGAAAGGTTCCACAGCCATCAATGCCTGTAACTCTGAGACTCTTCTTGCTGAAGTTACTGCTAGGAGCAGAGCAGTTTTCCATGATAAGAATTTTAGATCAGCTGTGCTGGCTGGTTCAAATGGAGGTAGTGTTAGTTTTTCTAAAACAAAATTGAGATCCCAAGTAGGCACTGGTGCTCTCCTAGGGGGTCTTACATTCTTTGCCCCTCTGAGGTACTGTCGTAGTAGAGGATGTGAAAAAATTGGAGGATCTGTATTGTAATGAGCTGAAATGGCAGAGGCATGGATTTTAATAGATGAAAAAGATAGGCCTTTGTCCAACATCTCAGTCAGGTATTGCAAAATCTGAGGAATATTAGGGACCAGTGGGCTGAGCCCTTGTGCCTGGTTCCAAGCACAGAATCTCTTCCATTTTTCTGCATAATATTTCCTAGTGCTGGGTTTCCTGGCTTCCAAAATTACATCCATAACAGCTTTAGAGAGAGGTGCAGTTTGAGTGGCTACATTATCTGCCATGCTGCCAGGTTTAAGGTTCTGAGTTGACTGTGCAGAATCTGATTGTGTCAGAAGATGAGGGATTTGAGGTAGAGGCCAAGGTGGGCCTTGGGACAAAGTCTTTAGGATTTGGTGCCAGTGATGGCGTGGCCAGTCTGGTGCAATTAGGATAATTTTTGATATCTCTTGTCTGACTGTAAGAAGCACCTTGGTGAGAAGAGGCATCGGAGAGAAGGCATACACTTGTAAGGTTTTTCCAGCTGAATGATAGAGCATCTACTTTCCATGCTTGAGAGTGATAAGTCCTTGTGCAAAATATCTGTATTTGGTAATTGTGAGGGGAGGCAAAAAGATCCATGTCTGGGCGTCCCCATTCCCTTGTTATGTTGAACACTTGTGGATTTAGCTTCCATTCATGAGGATCCATGGATTTCTGCTTAGTTTGTCTGCCAGTGTATTTTTTGTTCCTGGCAGGAATTGTGCTTGCAGATGTACCTGGTAGGTCAGCGCTGTGTTCCACAAAGTCATGGCTTATCTGCATAGGGGGGTAGGAATGTGTGCCCCCTTGCTTATGTACCACATAACTGAGGTATTGTCAGTCTTTATTAATACTTGTCCTGGATGGATTAGGTCCTTGAAGGCTGTCAGGGCATTCTGTACAGCTAGCATCTCTTTTTGATTGATGTGAAGATACATTTGTTCCTTGGGCCAGGTGCCCTGAATACATTTTCCTGCCATATGCATTCCCCAGGGATAATCCGATGCATCCGTTGTCTGCCTGGCTGTAGGTAAGGTGAAAGGCTGTCCCTTGTTGTGGTGACAGGCCTGGGACCACCATCGAAACTCCTGTTGTAGGCAGGGAATCAAGGTTATGATTGTCTCTAGGCTGTGACAATGCTGAGTCCAAACACTTTTTAGATACCATTGTGGTTTCCTCATATGCAGTTTGGCATATGGAATTAGTAGAACGCAAGATGCCATGAAACCCAGGGCCTGCAGAATTTTCCTTGCAGGGAGCTGGGTCTTTGTTGCCATCATTTGAAAGTAATGAGTCAGTTGCCTTTGTTTGTCTGGCATGAGATAAGCCATCTGGACAGTTGTATTTAAGCTTGCACCCAGGAATACTATCTCTTGAGAGGGCACTAGTTTTGATTTCTTTTCGTTTACTGTGTACCCTAGGCAAATTAGCAATCTTTTTACAAATGCCAGGTGCTTTAGAAGAATGTCCCTGCTCTCTGCTTGAATAAGGCAGTCGTCCAAGTAGGGATATATTTGAATTCCTTTTTGTCTGCAAAATGCAATTACTGGTGCCAGACATTTTGTGAAGACCCTGGGCGCAGTAGATAAGCCAAAGGGCAGTGCAGAGAATTGGTAATGCATTGAGCCTGCTATAAATCTGAGGTATCTTCTGCACGATTGTCTGATTGGGACGTGCAGGTATGCCTCCTTGAGATCCAAAGTAACTAGCCAAGCCTCCTTGCCCAGCATGGGCAGAAGTTGTAGTGTTAACATTTTGAATTATGGAACGTCCAGGAAAGTATTTAGGATTGACAGGTCCAGTATAAGTCGCCAGGCCTCGTCTTTTCTGGGTACTAAGAAAAGGCGCAAGTAAAATCCTTGGCCCTGTTCTTCTTGTGGAACTTTTTGAATAGCTCCCATATCCATAAGAGCAGCAATTTGTTTTTGTGCCTCTGCCCATTGGTTTTTGTGGCAGGTTTGGCATATTTTTTGGTTTTGGAAGCATGTGGAAGTGGAACCTGTACCCCTGAGAAACTATATTCAACACCTATTTGTCTTGGGTGATTATGTGCCAATTTTTTGAGAAAAGTGCTAGCTTTCCCCCTAGGGGTGCTGTCAACTGGTAAGAGCTTGGCATTTGTAGAGGGAAGTCATTGTGACTGTTTCCTTTAAGGTTGTAAAGGTTGTGATTTGTCTTCTCCTTTGGGGGCTGAAGCACCCCATTGTTTAGGTCTGTAGGAGCCTTGGGGCTGAGATCTGCCTCTTGGGCGTCTGTATTTGCCTCTCTGTGGCCTGACACTGGAAAGGACCAATTTTTTGAAGGCCAGTTTCTGCTAAATCTAGGTGGTTGGACCTTTAAGAAATCTTTCACAGTTTGTATTGACTTTGCTTTATCCTCCATTTTCTTTAACACTTCTTCTGCCTTAACACCAAACGAAGTATCATGCTGTAGTGGAGCATCCAATAATTTTACTTTAACATGGTCAGGTAAACTGTTCTTTCAACCAAGCATATCTTCGAATAACTGAGCCTGTAACTGCGGCTCTACAAGAAGCCTCTAACGAATCAAAACCACATTGTAGAGTATGCTTTCCCACTTGATCAACTGCATGCAATAAATCCTGCATTTCTTTGCTGTCAGGACTTTCTATATTTGTAACCATTTTCTGCTTTAACAATGACATGAGATACTGTCGATATTTAAGCATGTGAAACTGACAGTTTAAAGCTCTTACAGCTAAAGTAGCACAAGTGTAAACTTTTTTCCCCCATCTGTCCAGAGCTCTGGAATCCCTATCTGAGGGGACAGGATTTTTGGCAGTGGAAGCTTTAACCCCTTTAGAACCCTGAGAAATTGTTTCTGGATCTGCAGCGGGGTTTTTGTAAAGAAATTTATGAGAGTCAGGGACCCTGTAGTACCCGTCTGGCTTTACTGGTTCAGGGGGTAAAGAATCTGGAGACAGACTGGATTCAGAAAATACATCCTCTACAATATCAAGTACAGGGGGGATAGCCAGGGGCCTGTGCTGAAGCAATAAAAGGAAATCTCTGTGCCTTTTCTTGGATTCTGAGTAATCCTGGCTCTCCCAATGGAAATGCTCCCTCATGGTGTGCAGGGTTTCCCCAAGAGAGTAATCCTCAGGCGGTGAGGCTGAAGGAATGGACTCTTCAGCATCAGAGGCCTCATAGGGAGGGAGAGAACAGCTCTGGTCAGAAGAAGAATCAGAGGAAATGGAAACCTGATCAGAGGAATCATAACCAGTGTCTTGCCTAGGCCTTTTGTCAGGAGGGGGATGGGAAGCCCTGATTAAAGTAATAAGGTCTTCGGCCATTTTAAGCATCTGTTTCTTTGGCATGGATGACTGTTCTGGAAAATGCTGCACTTGTTTCCTTGTAATGGTGTTTTTGACTTTGCTGCTGTAGTTGCTTTAATTGTAAGCTGAGAAGGTTTGAAAACACCCTCAGAAGCCAGTGCCTGCTCAGCGGCTCCGGACCCATCTGAGGGTATAGTTTCCGTAGGCCCAATACCTTGAGTTTCCACAGGACTCTGTGTCTCCACGTGGCTTTCGGTTACGGCCTGTGGCTCTGTGGTAGCAGGTGTCAGGGGCTGCGAAAGCGCCACACTGAGAACCAGCAACTGGCCTAGAAGAGGCTTCGTCGTCAGTTTTGGACCTCGGATGCCTGTCTTTCTTTGCTATGCGTTTTTTATACATTCCAATCATCAGTTGTTCCAACGGCATTATATAATTAAATCTTCATCCAAAATAATGTAATGCAAGATCAAACAGACGTTTAATGGCGCGTTTATTGAATCTAGCACAAAACAGACAACTGGTAACGTCGTGGTCAGGGTCTAGGCAAAGAATGCAGTAAGAGGGAAAGTCCTTATGAGGTATTTGCTTCCCACAAGAAATACAATTATTAACTTTTACTGACATCGGACTGGAGCAAGAAAAAGTTTCCCCAACGGGGTACTTCGCTTTATTGAAGACTTCGGTTCTGAAATTCAATTTTGAAAATCTCAGGAGTCGGCAGAGTGGCACTTGTGAACTGCTTTTGCTTTGGGCACCGCGCGGCAAGAAAGACTTAAGAAAATGGCATCGGTTGCAACTTTTATACCCCTGGCGCACTGACGTCAGGGAAGAGGCGACAGCAACCGACGCCGGACCAAGACTTTGGAACTCGGGCCAACTGCGTGTCACCTGCCAGCAGGATAACCCAAGTGTAATGACTGCAACAGTGAAACACGATGAACATCTGGGCTGTGACTAACCTGACTGCAAGGAGAGAGGGGTTTGTTGGCACCTTTTATATCCTGCAACAAAGAATTTTTTACTAATGGAGGAGTCAGAACCTTTGTGCAGCCAGAAAAAGCTTTTACATGTACAAACACCAGCTAATTATTGATCAACCCCAGTCAAAGAAGAGCACGGACCAGAAGACTCGATAAGAAATGACAGAACAGCTGAAAAATAGGAAAACGACTAGGTACTTTCCATTATTCAAAAGAAAGCAAAAGACATTATTCAAGAAGCTAGAAAGAATAAGACCGAAGACACGAAGATAGAGAATTAGTTGCAGCAAGTGAACATTTCAAAAATGAGGACTAATGCACTGAAAAGGACATGGGTTCAAAGGTATATACTACATGGGAAAATATGATTCACCGTCTCTCGGTTGCTGATCCCCTCCTCCATTTTTTACTCTTGTTGTGTTGCTTAATTTAGAGATTGTCAAGTACAGCTTATAAAAGCTTTGAAATACATAAAATACTACCTGCCATCAGCACTGTTTAAAGAACCAAGTAAATTAGAGGCCCACATGGTGGGAACCCTGATAAATTATTCAGCATGGCCAGTATCAGAACAAATGGAATGGAACTGCTAAATAATCCATCACACTATTTTGTTTAGGGGATAGAAGTATAAACGTTTATAAATGTTATTTGATTGTTAGCATAACAGTCCCAAAGTAACACAGCATGGAGGGAAGGAAACTGTCCTGACTAATCCAAGAATACAACTGTCAAATGAGATCTGAAATGGTGTACCAGAAGGGAAGGGAATGCCAAGCTATAGCTGTAACAGGCCGACTCAGGTCTATACGGTGAACTCTCAGGAGTAGGTCTAGTATAAGGCATGTTGCTTTTCTATTTACACGAGATAAGGAACGGCATTTTCAGAATTACATAGGGAGGAGAAATAAGTAGGTGAAGTGTTACAGTGAGATGTACTATTTGAAATAAGAGTGGAGTTACTATCACAACAGAGATGAGTGAACTGGGTCAGAAATATGGAAAGCTGAACACTTGTACAAAAGCAGTACAAATTTCAAAGGTGAAGCACAGAATATTGTACTGTTTTATTAGACAAAGTACGCACAGAGGAAAGGACTGTAATCAATGTTATGAAGTGGAATGTGCCAAGTAGGTTGGGGGTGGGTAGTGAAGAGAGCACATTGAACTAATTATTTCAATGTATTAACGTAACAGGAATTAAGTTGAAACTGGATAAATAAATAAGGTACACAGAATATCTATGTGGGAACACTGAAATGGAAGAAACCAAGAAGGATAATAATTTAGGGGTGCCAAAAAAATGTTAAGATAGTGCATTCAGGTAGAAGAAACAGCTTCAGTTAATGAATGGAATTGAATAAGCATTAAAATAAGACTTCTAAACAGATACAGGAATAGTTGACTTAAAACAAATAAACTAGGTAGAAATTGAATAGACTGGATGGATGTTAGGCAGATACAGATTTAAAGTAGTTAGTGAGCGAGTGGGAATGTGGAAGGTTAAACGGGGAAGATAAGAGGTGCAGAATAAAAATCTAGGATAAAAAAATAGTTCTGTAAAATCTTACCATAATGACAGATGTCCAGTTAAGACAAGGATTAAAAAAAAGATTAAGGCTCAAATAAAGAATGTAAAGGTTCCTGTATCATACAAGATTCCTCTAGAAAATGACAAGGTTGCGGGAAGGTGAGGAAGAATGAAAATGGACAACACAGATGCCACGTTATGCTAGGTACATCACTCCCATATCTGCTGTTGTTCTTTTCATTCTTCCTCACTGACATGGATCTGAGTCCCCAACAATGTAACTCCAGAGAGACCCTCAAAGAAGGATGTGCCAAAGCACTGCCAAACCCAAGGGAACCCTGCTTCTGTAGACAATGCACGATTTGTAATGTGCCACAAAGGGATGAGTCTTAGCCCAAGTGGCTACAACATAGATATAAATAGAAATTCTGGAAGAAAAGGTAGATGCGATGCCCACAAATCTGGTAGAATGGCCTCTAGGATGATGAGGTAACTCCAAACCATCTTGGGAATACATAAGCAAAATACCGTTAATAATTTACATGGCCAGGCTAATTTTGGAGACTGCTAGACCTAAGCAGTTAGAAGGAGAACACAAACAGCTGTAATGAAAGGCCCTGTGAAGCAAAAACGTAATCGTTTATGAACATCAAGAAGGTGAAAAGAGTTTGCCATAATCACAGACATTTGGCATGCTAAATGGCAATTGTATAGACTGATGAATATTCAACTCTGTGGCTACTTTGGACATAAAAGACGGATAGGCCCTGGGTGGGATTATACTATCTTTAAGGAAAAAATGATGTAAAGAGGCTCAACAAAGAAGGCCTGATGCTCTGAAATTCATTTCATCAATGTAATTACGACTAAACGTTAATTTCTCCATGATAGAAATTGCCTAACACAATAAATCACTGGTTCAGGGTTTTTTTTTTTTTTCTTTTTTCAGTCCTAAATTATACTGTGAGATCTGTAGACGAGTCTTTGATGGCCAATCTAAACAAAGATTCCTCTCAACACAGCTTTATACAATCTGGAAGTCATCAAAGGAAGGAAGTGATTTGCAGAACGAAAAATCAATGTACATGCTGAAGTGTAATAGGATAAAGAAACTAACCTTTTCCTACACAAAAAAAAAAAAATAAAAACCTGCCAAAGATGGACTGATAGAAGTAGGAGCTGAGAAGGTGACAATGTTCTTATTGGAAGCCCGTATGCATTGTCTTTTCCTTTTACTTCTATAGATTTCTTAGTATAATTCTAATGGGAAGCGAAAGATATCATGAACAAGGCAAACGAGGATGAATCATCGTACTGTCACTAGAATTGGAGAAGCAATGCAGTTAGCTAAAGGGAATAAAAAGTGACATATTTAATCTCAGTCGGATGAGATGAGATGAGATCTGGGCTGATTTCAAGAAAACATGGAGGATATTATGGGAGAGACCATAGAGTGAGACACACACATACTTAAGAAGGCCAGAAGGGAGCAAAGTGGATAACCAAAGTCCTCCATTTGCCAGCTTTCTGCAAAATCTTTGGGATCAATAGTATATGCAGGGAGGGGGGCTTCGCTAAAGGCTAGTAACATTAGAAGAATCATTGTCATGTCTGGGAAAATGACAAGTGATTTGGTCTATGAGAAGAAAGCACATGGTTGGACCATTTTTCACTCAAAGTGTACCACTGCCAAAGTTGGGAATCGTCAGTGGTTACTGTACGTACCTCACAGGTGTTAACTAGACTAACAATCACAAGGGCCTTTTCAATCCTAGACATGCATCCAAAATCTCTGACAAGTTCTGATACCCTTGAGTGTAAGACAAGGGTCTGAGAGATGAAACATTTACACGCAGTGGCCTGGGAAATTAACCATTTACAGGTTGTGTGTCCACTGGAGACTTGGGTGCCAAACCTGAGTTGAATTCCTGTTTCCCATTCAATGGTTCAAGCTGCACTTGAATTGGGTTAGGCAGTAACTCTGCTTCACAGAGACGGAGAGCCTGTTCCATAGACATGGCAGTCTATGGGATACATACCTCTCTCTCAAGCACATCCTATTTATATCACAGACAACATTTAAGTCTCGAGAATAGGTAATTCTGGTGCTGTTTGTTTTGTGGACATGCAAGAGGTCAGACTGGGGTCTGACAATGCCCTGTATGCCAGGCATAAATCTCCCCTCAAAAGACTATAGGACACAGAATACAGGGATAGGGCCTTGAGGTAGTGTGCATAGCACATTTTACTTATTCCCAGTATTCTTTTTGTGAAGAAACAGTGGACATTCCAATTTGTAGATATGCCTGGTTAGAAATAAGAAAGAACAGTTGTGTAAAATCATACCATAACCTTAAACGTCCTTCTCCTCTACATGCTGCAGTATTCATAAAATGAGTGAGTCCACCTCTGGATGACTCGTACGTCCAGCAAGAATGCCAAAGTCTATATGCTACTGCAAGGTACGTGCAATAGTGCAGGTCACTCAGCATGCGACAGCCATAAAAGAGATATTGGGGATAAACTGGACAACAGCACCTAGATACCTCAGATCTGAATGCTAGAGAACACCAGCCTGATAAGCTGAGAAACATGTAACATGGGACCAAGCAATCATCAGGGCAAAGGCGGGGGGACGCAATCCTGCAGCATATACAAGAAAAGAACATCAATGGTTATGGTAAGAATTTACATAACTATTCTACGTCCTTTTTTCTATTCATATGCTGCAGTACTCATAACATAAGGGAGAATGCCATACAACATGCAGAGTAGGAAATGGGAGAAGAAACAAACATCTGCAACAAAGCCATAGAGAATAGCTCTGGAAAACATTGCTCCGAACCTATAAAGGACATCCAATTTATAATGCCGGAGGAAGGCATGAAACGAGGACCAGGCAAGCTGCATCCAGGATAGAGGCTGTATACAATACTTTAATGAAAGCCCCATAAGATGACACTGCCCTAATGGACTGTGCCCTTACAGGACAAGACAGATGCTTTCCACTGGCCGAAAAACATAAAAATGGTTTTAGAAATCCATGAGGAAATAATCTGCTTAAAAATGGGTTGGCCCAGGGCCATTGGGTGATAGGACACAGTCAGACTTGCAGTTGGGCTTTGTATTGCATTAATACTACCAGAGTTGAATTTGAACATCCAAAGTGTAAAGAATCCTCTCACTGGGGAGATCAGAAGAAGATAGGAAGATTGAAAGCCTGATACAGGGATAATTAATTAACCACCTTGGCCATGAAGAATGGGTTAGTCCAAAGAGAAACTGTGTCCCTATGAAAAACAATGAAGGGATTAGAGGCCATAAGATCTTGCAGCTCAGAAACCCTTCTGGCAGAGGTAATAGCCACTAGGAGAACCGTTCTGCACGTGCAGTGTTGCAGGACGATGACACTGCTGGCTCTAAGGGAGCTAAGGTAAGTTTTTCTAGCACAAAACTGAGATCCCAACCAGGAGGCACTTGTTTCATTGGTGGTCAAATGTGAAAGACTCCTTTTAAGAACAGTCTGACTTCCAACCTGGAAGCCAAGGGAGGAGACAGACCAGGAGACTGAGGACTATGACAGGCCATTCTTCATAAATTCACACAGGTAAGACAAACATGTAGCAACTCTACAGACAGTGCTTAAGTGTTATTTAAGACAACAGAAGGAAAATCGTTTTCATTTGGAGATGTAAGATTTCGTAGTAGTGAGTTTTCCGGCCTCCTGCAGAACTTGTAGCATGTCAGTGTTTAAAGGGAACTAAACCCATATCACCCAAAATGTCAAGTTTAGGGTTGACATTTGTAGATGTACTAGAGTTCACTTGTTACCACC
>NC_056744.1:879412960-879417431 GCF_019279795.1 Protopterus annectens | reverse complement strand
TAGAAATAAAAACATTCAAGGCATAAAAACTTGTAGAATTAATGAAACCACTTTAAGGCACATTTCAGATTCAGGGACTCATTCAACCCTGGGAAAATTTCAGCTTTCAATCTCAGCTGCCACTTCAATTCCTGAACTTGTAATTTGCAATCAGCGTCTCCAAAGAAACTCTTAACATGTTCCAAAACAAAGAACTTAAATGACCTAAAGTTATTGCAAAATGTATTATGTTTGCCAAGAGCATTAACATGGTCCTTATTCCTAATAGCCCCATAATGCTCCTTTACTCTGTCACTCAATCAGCGAACAGTTTTACCCACATAAAAAGGTGAACATGTGGAACACACTGCACAATGCACTATCATGCTAGAACTGCAGTCATAGTAATTTTTAAAGGGAACTCATAACGTTGCAGTGTGGAAAAGAATAAGCCTCACCTTCGAACATGTACTGACAAACACACACATTTACTACATTTTTGCATCCCTTTAGGTTGGGAACCTTTAGTACCTGGGGCTAAACTGAACTGGTTATCTCTATTTTCAAAAAACCGCCTTCAAAGTTTTGGTCCTTTTATATGAAAAAATAGGTTCAACCCCTAAACCAGTCCTAATGTTAGAATCCCATAAGATTTTCCAGTTATTTTGTAGAATGTGTCAAAGGTCATTTAAGTCTCTACACATGGGTAGTGAAAAACTGAGGGTGTGTGTGGAATCAATAGTGTGTGTGTACATTGTGTGTTGAAGTGAATCCATAAGTGACTATAGGTTTGTCCTTGTTAAGTCTTTCTTCTTTGATTTCTGACTGAATCAATTAACAGTACAGGATGCTACTTCTGTACAAATAACAAGGGGAGAGAGAGTCACATTTCCTTTCAAAAATCATGTTATCACTCATCAGTCTAGACACCCTAATAAACGGACTCTTAAGAACATTTATTTTCATGAAATGAGGCTGAGAACTCTCATACTCGAGATGGAAAAAGTACTTTCAAGAATAACTATGATTAGACGAGTTAAAACAAATCATTTCTCTATCAATGGATACACTGATATCCAAAAAAGACACCACATCACCATGACTGCCAATTACAAACTTCAAAAATCCAATGCTGTCTCATAAAATATTTATGAACATATTGAGTTGATCCACACATCCCTCCCACATGAAAAAATATCAAAACGCTTGAAGCATTTCACTAAGAAAAAAACAGCCAAGTGAACCAAATTCTCAGTCTCCCATTCAGCCAGGACCAGATTCGCAAACGCAGGGGTCATCTTCATTCCCATTGCCACACCTCTGACCTGGTGATAGATGTCCGCATTGAAATGGAAAAAGTTATTTTCCAATACTAGAGAGATAAGAGTAGCCAAAGTGTCAATTCGTTCCCTAGGTAACTTCACATATCTACATAAATAATGTTTAACACAGTCCACACCATCCACATGGGGAATACTGGTATACAATGCTATAATGTCCAAGGTAACAAGTATGCTATTTGAACGATCTATCTCAGCATTACACAACGAGTTTAAAAAGTCTCAAGAGTCCTTGATATAATGGGGTGTTGCTTGAACTAATAGGTTAAGAACAAAGTCAATATACTCAGCTACATTCTCAGTTCTTGTTCTCTTATTACATGAGACTTGAAAGAAAGTTGGTCTTTTAAAGGTTTAGAACTTGACATCCAATTTCTTGAAACATGTCTTCAGCTAGGTATTGTTCCCAAAGGGTTACATGTTAACAATTTCCCTAATAGGACTAAGAAAATTTCTGTTTTGCACTCAGAATTAAGCAAAGTCTACAATAAGGCAGGTTTGAATGCCCTTAAGGTCATTATCAATGATAACAGGGTACAGTTACAAGGGATTGGAGCAGATATTTCTTCTCTCGATAGGATTTGTAATCATCCTGAATTTTGTATTCACTAACAGTTACACGATCCCACGGTAGTGGTGCTGCGGTAGCGTTGTCACCTCACAGCAAGACGTTGCCCCGTTCGATTCTCAGCTAGAGCGTATTCTGTGTGAAGGCATGCGTGAATGAGCGTGCCTTCGTTCAAGGTTGTACATCAGGGCTGGGAACTCGGCATGTAAAAATCCACTACCTAACATTAGCAGACCGGAGTTCCGCTGTGGCGACCCCTAACCGGGATAAGCAGAAAGACACACCAACAAACAGTTATACGATTCTATAGTCCCTAAGATTACTAGGTACACAGCCACCCTTTCAAACAGAAAAAGGAATAAAACTTAAGAGAGATCAAATACAATACCAAACTGTTAACGCTTACCCTATTAGATCTTTTTATCTAAACTATTCTGAGGAACGTAACTCTCATTATGTTCACAATCCTAGATTTCATGGGGTATCGTCTGGGGACAGAAGAAGTACAGTCCCTCATCAGTACACTAGCTTTAATACTACTAATTGATTCAATGGTAGGGGTCATATTGATCATATGGGAAATGCACAAATCCATTCTTTTAATTCGCATGATAGGGATAGCCTTTCTGTACCTCATGGGAATTTCATTAGGGGGTCACGTTACGGAAACAGGGATTCCTACTATTTTGTAGATAGGAATTTTTCCCGCACTGGTGGTGTCAATTGCCTCAATGAAAGTATTGTTTCGAGATGGAGCAGACACCCGGTTTTAGTTTAGAATACAAATTTTACCTCTCCCACTGTCCAACCTGGTTAGGGGCCCGACTTCCGAGTAGGAATGTTGTACCTAATCGACAGATGTCTTCTCTTGTACATAATTCCACTTTGACACACACTACCACTTCTGTTACCGCTAACAGTCCTGTTTCTATTGTTGAGAATGGTCCATCATCATCTTTTTAGAGCAGAAATTAACCCCTGCCAGAAGGAACAGGGAATCTTTGACTCCAGGAGTCTCTTCTGCGATGAGAGGAAAAGAGAATGTTTCAAGGTTGTCCAATCTACCTCAAAGACATATGGTAACAAGATTCAGTTGAATAACTCATTCTTATGACACCCTTCAGAAAAGCACATTGTGTGGTTTAACATGTGGATCCAAGGGTTGTTGCCATGATAGCATTCCTGATGTAAATGGACACATCAGTGGCGATCTAGAAGTTGTTCCCCCTTCACAGAGATTATATCGGCTTCTATTAACTGTTGAGATAACGAGTCTCAAGCTATGGCTTGTCAATACTGATATTGATTTTAATTGAGTGTTAAACAATGTCGATTTGATGTCTGTGTTTAATTTTTCTAACAAAATGCTTTCCAAGGATCATTTAAATGTACTAAAAAAGGGTTTCACGTTCATTCCCTCACAGAGGGCTGACTTCTCTAACATTGAACTTGACCTTAGGTTGTACATTAGGAAGTTGAATCAAACTATTTTTTGATGATGATGATGGGGACTCTAATTCACAAAACTCACAGTATCTAGGATTCACAAAACCAGGACAATCATTGGAATAATTCTGTCCCTAAGACAAACCATTTAGTTAACCCACCTCTTAATACGTTATCTACTTTCTTAAGAGTACGTGAGGAAGATTTTAGAAATACTTTGAATATTAAGTCTAAATAAAAATGCTACAACTTATATACCAACGAGAGAAAAGCTTTGATGGAATTGTGGAATAATGATACTCTTATGAGTTATGAAAGCTGATAAAGGGACGGGGATTGTGGTTATGGACCAGTGTGATTATATTAATAAAATCCATGATGATTTGACTTTTATGTTAAGGTTTCTTTACCAACAGTTAACACTCATTATGATCACATTGACAAGTTTTTGCTATTTTTACGTGAAGAACATCACATCAGTGAGGAAGAAATTTATTTCATGTGCACTCCAAATCCGTGTTTAGGGGAATTATTTGGCATTCCTAAACTACATAAGAATTCATCAAATCACCCTTTCAGACTTATTATTTCTAATAAGAGAACAAAAACTGAGAATATAGCAGAGTATACTGACTTTGTTCTTAACCAGTTAGTTCAAGCAACACCCAATTATATCAAGGACTCCTGGGACTTTTTAAACACATCGTGTAATGCTGACACAAATCTTTCTAAAAGCATAACTTGTTACCTTGGACATTGTAGCACTGAATACCAGTATTCCCCATGTGGATGGTGTGGACTATGTTAAACATTATTTATGTAAATATGTGAATTTACCTAGGGAACGAATTGACACTTCAGCTACTCTTATCTCTCTAGTATTGGAAAATACCTTTTTCCATTTCAATGCGGACATCTACCACCAGGTCAGAGGTGTGGCTATGGGAACGAAGATGGCCCCTGCGTTTGCAAATCTGGTCTTGGCTGAATGGGAGACTTACACTTTGGTTCACATGCCTGGGATTTTCTTTATGAAATGCTAAAAGCATTTTACTGATATTTTTTTCATTTGAGAGGGAAATGTGGATCAACTCAATATGTTAGTAGATATTTTATCAGACAGCATTGGGTTTTTGAA
>NC_056744.1:879290460-879402960 GCF_019279795.1 Protopterus annectens | reverse complement strand
GTCCTAAAACTAGTAGCTTATTGGCCTCTCTGGGTCAATTCCTATCTCTTTCAGTTTCCTTGCTTTAGAACCCGCATTTGTGTGGTTTTGCACGATTTTGCACATAGAGCAGCATCGGGCAGTGCCACTTAAATGGGTTTAAATTATTCGCGGCTCCACAAAGTCTGCTCTTCACTTTTTCCCTTAGAACTGTTCTAAATCTCAAAGTAAGCACTCTATTTTCATTCTAAAGCCCTGCAGTTGCTCGTATAAGTAATCTTATAAGTAAGCACTAAAAAACTAAAGCACTACACCCTCTTATACTCCCTTTAAGTACTTGGCTCCCTAGTGGTCCTTTTTGATCAGTCAAAAAAAAAATCAAAAAATGAAAAAAATCAACTAGAAAAGGTGAAGAAAAAACACCAACCGAGAAGTTATCTAGCGGCTGTGCAGTAAAATCAGTTCAAGCTCTAGCTCTGGTGCAAGACATGGCTTCCAGTAATCTAGAGGAAAAAATAAGTCAAAATATCCTCAGAGCTGACTAAAATAAGCGTAACACAGAGAGTATATAAATGCAAATACATTTTTTTAAAAATGAAAGCATTAAACAGATATTCAGATAAACTGACAAAACTTCAAAAATCAGAGGTCAAAATGAAGAAAAGGCTGCCAATTATGAAACTGCTCAAGAGGAGAGGTTTCAAAAAAATGGCAGAGTTAGAGGGCAGAGTATATAGAGAAAATTTGAGATTTTCTGCTGTACCAAAGAAACTAGAAAGAACAGACTATTAATATTATAAAGGCACTAATAAGCAACTGGACTGGCATTTCAAAGCAGAAACTGTTACCTGAAAGCGCACATCGTGTGTATGCTCCAAATCTGGCCATGAGAAAGCAGCCAAGACCTGTATGTAAACATGAAAACCTACCAGTGTGTGCTGATCCTGATAAAAATGTGGCAAAAGGGCAAATTGTTAAAAAGTTGGGACAGTAGAGTACTACTGGAAAAAAGGTTTTTCACTTTACATCTGACAGAAGAGAAAAATTTATTCCAGTAATTAGGGAGTGAAACCTCACTCTCTACAAGCTCTTCTCACCCTAGTGGCTGCTGATGTCGGTGCACTCACTGAGACAGTTTAAAGCCGCAAACCGCACATAATCAGCACAAGGTTATAGTGCCTTGCGCACATTTAGACCAGTGTCTACACAGACAGACTAAAAGGTGGATGTGTCATGATTTACATTAAAAAAAAAAAAAAAAAAAAAAGTACCTCAATATGGGCAAACAGGAAATTGCACTTGAGCTTCTCCACGTTCAAATCACCAAAAACAAAATCTCATACCAAATCCTAGCAAGCTACAGGTCCACCTTTCAGACCCAGGAAACCCATAACATGTATTTAAACTTACAGGAAACACTCACCATCCAACCCAACAACATATTCATGGGAAAAAAGAAGTTACATTCTTACCAAAACGTTCCATGTGAGGTGTTCATCTCGCCTTTGTTCTTTACATGTGGGTTCGGAGCCGATCCATTAGCTCCAAGTCAGCCGCTTTCCAAGCTCAAGATCTTTGAGTAGCTTGAGGCAGAGTCCCTATACAATGATGCTTTCCTACCAACCCCAGATCTAGTTTGCTGAACCAGTAAGAAAAAAAACACTAAGCAATCAATTACAAACAAACAATGTACATAGTACATAACTATTTACAATAGCTAAACAATAATCTGGCTGGAAAGGACGACACTAGCAAGACCAACCAGACCACCAGTCATACCTGTTCTTCCATAACTTGGAGGGGGAAGGTGGGAGGGAGCACAAGAACAAAGGCGAGATGAACTCCTCACATGGAACGTTATGGTAAGAACATAACTTCTTTATGTGAAGTTGTTCAATCTCGCCATTTGTGCTTTACACGTGGGTAGCGTCCTAAGCACCCTAATCCTGGGTGGCTCATGGGAGAATATTCCTGAAAACGATGGAACCAAAGGAAGCCCTGTCTACTTTGTAATGAGTGATAAACATATGAGGTTTGGACCAAGTAGCAGCTGCACAAATGGTGTCCAAAGGTAGACGGGCTGCATGGGCTAAAGATGTAGAAACAGCCCTGGTAGAATGAGCTTTCACCTCACGTTCTAAAGGTTGTTTAGCTGAAGAATATACAAATTTTATACTATCAGAAATCCATTTGAACAATGTAACTATGGATACTGACAAACCTTTCTTATTGTCTGCATAGGAAACGAACAGTTGATCAGATTTCCTAAATTCTTTTGTTCTGTCCAAGTAAAACCTCAATTGTCTGTGAACATCAAGCTTATGTAACATGTACTGCAATCTATTAGCATGATGTTTGAAAAAGGTAGGAAGGTCAACAGACTGGTTCAAATTTGCCTTGGAGCAGAGTTGGGAAGAAAGGTTGGATTTGTTCTTAAAGACACACTGTCGGGGTAAAAGACTAGATATGGAGGCCTGATAGAAAGTGCTTGTAGTTCAGAAACTCTACGAGCTGAAGTAATAGCCACCAGGAAAATTGTCTTCCAAGAAAGGAACTTCAAAGTACAAGATGATTCAGGCTCAAAAGGTGGAAGAATGAGTTGAGATAGCACCAAATTCAGATTCCAGGGAGTAACACGATGTCTGACAGGTGGCCTAAGGTGATGAGTTCCTTTCAAAAAGGCTTTACATAATCTGTGGGACATAATGTTTGAACCATTGCATCCCACATGGAAGTTAGATATGGCAGCTAACTGAACCCTTGTTGTAGAATTCCAGAATACTATGAATCAGGGCGACATAGGGATCAATACCATGCAGAGAACCCAATGAACAAATCGCATCCATTTGCTATTATAAAGTTTCCTGGTGGAGACTTTGTGAGAGGAAACTAAAATATGTTGAACTGCTGGGGACAAATCATGTGACCTGGCTAGGTTATGAAGTGGAACAGACAAGCTGTCAGTTTGAGGGAAACAAGACAGGGATGAAGAATTCCCAATGAATGAGTCAGAAGGTCTGGCACTGGGTCCAGAACCCAAGGTTCTTCCACTTGGTATTGCTGTAGGAAGGGGAACCATATCGAGGCTATTAGAATAACAGTCCTTCCCAGGCTTTTGGCTTTCTGTAAGAATTTGGGAATCAGAAGGATTGGAGGAAAGGCATAAAGGAGACCCGAGGGCCAATTGCGTACAAGTCACCCCCTTGGGCTGTCCCCTGGTGGGGAGTACAGGGCAAAGTAGCTTCTGCATTTGGCATTCATCAGGGATGCAAAAAGGTCGCAGTAAGGCTGGCCCCATCTGCGGAATATCCTTTCCGCCACTCGTTCTTTGAGGGACCACTCGTGAGGCAACAGAATGGTTCTGCTCAGTTTGTCCGCTATCACGTTGGATGACCCGGAGGTATGTGTGTTGCCATCAGAAAGCACCCGGTGGACACAGAAAACTGACAAAGTCTCAGGGCTTCTTGGCATAAGGGGTAAGACTTGGTTCCCCCTTGCTTGTTGATGTACCAGACTACAGACATGTTGCCTGTCTGTATTGCAATTGTCTCTCGAGGTAGAGATTCGTGAAAGTGTTGCAACGCTAGAAACAACACTCTCAACTGTAGGACAGTGATGTGCAAATGAGATTCCATGTCTGACCAAGTGCCTTGGACAGCTCTTCCCTGATACAGCCCCCCCTCCCCCATCAGGGAAGCATCCGTGGTCACTGTGGCTGTGGGAGGGGGAAGTACAAATGGAGGTCTTTTTTGCAAGCATTGTCAGAAGACTCTTGTGTGACATTGGAAGCTGTTGATAAGACCACTGTGTGAATAGTAACCATTGGGGTATCCTCATGTGCATTCATCCCAGAGGAACCTCTCCGAGTGTAGCTGCCATGGTGCCTAACAGCTTCAGAACCTGGAATGACGGAACTCTCTTTTCCATTAACAAATGGAATACTTGACTTCGCAAAGATATTACTCTTTCTTGAGGCAATCTGACCAGGGTGGTGTCTAGATCTGCTCCTATAAAAGGAAATATGCTGCAACGGCAATAAAGCAGATTTTTCAAAATTTAAGGTTATGCCCACCTGGAACACAGGTTGATAGTGTAATCTCTGGCGCAAATTAGTTGGTGGTGGTGGTGAGGAGCCAGTCGTCCAGATATGGAAACACCCGGAATCATAAATGTCTCAGGTGAGCTGTGACCACTGCCATACATTTGGTGAACACTCTGGGGGCTGTGGTGAGACGAAAGGGCAGAGCTCGGAATTGGTAGTGACTGGCCCCCAGCCAGAAATGCCAGTGATCTCTGGATGCCCTGGCCATTATGATGTGGTAGTACGCATCCTTGAGATCTACAGAGCACATCCAATCACCCGTTTTGAGAAATGGAAGTACTGACTGAAGCGTGGCCATCCGGAACTTTTCTTTTTGACAAAGGTGTTTAGTTTGCTGAGGTCTAAGATGGGCCTCCAGTCCCCCGTTTTCTTTGCAACTAAAAAGAACCTGGAGTAAGTTCCGGATCTTATCTGGTCCGCCGGGACTGGCTGGATGACTCTTTCTAGCAGCCTTTGAATTTCTATGGTTGCTAGATTCCACAGACTGGGTGGAACGTCTGGGATTCTAAGATGAATGGAAGGGGAATCTGAAAGGGGAATGATGTAAACTCTGGTATTTATGCTTTATACCCAAGAATCTGATGCAATTCCTAGCCAGGCATCTGGGTATAAAGCTAAGCAACCCCCGACTGTCTCCAGAGCAGGACGTTCTGGCCTCCTCTCAGGAGTGCTGATAGGGCTTGCCAAGGAACTGCTCCCTGTCACCCTGGTTCTGCGGACCCCCTCTGCCGTCTGGGTGGCATCTACCATTATACCCCCCTCCTCTGCCCCTGCAGGGGGGTTCACTACGTGCATTCTGGTAAGATCCTTGGGATTTCAGGAACCACATTTATCCACCTTTCTGCCCCTTGGGGTATGGTCTAGTGGGAGTGGAAAAACTGACTCCTATGGCAGAGAGTGTCTTTCCTTCCTGCTCACACCTAGTGAGAGTGTCTCCTTGACTTTAGGCCCAAACAAGGAAGAGCCATCAAATGGGGTATTAAAAAAGGAAGACTTGAAGGCTTCCGCAAAGGAGCATAAGCACATCACTGATGGTCTTCGCAAAGCTATCGCTGAACCTACTATCCGGCTCGATCCATCGGCTGCATAAGAAATAAGCCGCATGGAAGAGTTCACAATAGAATTAAGGGTGTTAAGCTGTGCCGTTACTTTCTCAGAAGCAGCATCATCTGTTTTGCCCTGTAGAGCATCTCCAAGCTCTTTGAGGAGATCTCATTGAAGACGGGTAAAGTGGGTCAAATAGTTGAGCGATCTCATTGCAAATGTCGCGAAACTAAAGATGCGTTTCCCGTATCTATCCATAGTCCTAGAGTCTTTATTAGGAGGATGAACAGAAGAAGAGGTTTCTGACCTCTCTTTCTTGGTGGCCACTGCCACCACCATGGCATCAACGGGGACTCCCTTCGTAAGAAAGGACCTGTCTTGAGGGGAGGTGATAAATTTGTTAGGCCTCCGAGGGACTGGTTCCATGGAATCAGGAGACTCCCACGCCCTTCAAGCAATTAAGTCCATTAATACGACAAAGGGTGGAGTAACCCAGGAGGTGGAAGGTTGAGACCCAAAGACCTTCAGGAGCACAGACTCCTCCTCAGTATGGGTAAAGGACTGCCAGTCACCCCTCTGCCTTAATATTTCCAGGATGTCTGCAAATGAGACATCCTCAGAGGAGGACCGTACGGACCCTTCTGATTCCTCTAAGTTGGTGTCTGATGTTAAGGATTCCTGAGGGGAATCTAAATGCCTCCTCTTGCACAGTCTTTCGGGGGATTTCATCAGTGGAGGCACCTGGTGAAGTCTCAGTCAAGAAGGGGTCAAACAATGGGGTTACCTGAGGCTCTGGGTGTGGACACTTGGGGGGGACCTGTGGTGTAGGGACAGAACGCGGCCCTTTAGGGGAGGAAGAGGAAAGAATCGAAGAGGTAAGGGTCTTAGCAGACATAACCCTCCTCATGGCATTGAAGGCACCAGTTTCCCGACTGAAGGAGTCCACCAGTTCCAAAGAAGACTGCAACCTCCCAGGGGCCGAGACCACGGGCTCTAAACCAGAGGACGTAACCGAGCTCATCTGCGCCGAAGCCCAGAGAGGTAGAGTCGGAACCAAAGCGTCGGTTAGACTCTCTCTCCCCCAGAACCAGCGAGAGAGTCTCTGCTCAGAGACTCTTCAATCGGAACCAAAGAAGTCAAGGTCGACGGTGCCGAGGGCACTGGAACAGGCCTCTGCTCCTAAGGTTCCACCACTATCCGATCCTCCCTTTCCGACTCTGAAGGCTCAACTGGCCTTGGAGGAGCAGCAGAAATCATGGTTGGGGGGAGGGTCATAGGCTCAAAGCCAAGTGGTTCAAAGCTGAAAGCAATTTGGCCAGGGCCGGGTTCAACAAAAATCCATGCACCAAGTGGTCCACATCAATGTCAGAAAGGGTACCTGCTGAAATGGAAAGTTGCGAGGAAGAACAAACCGAAAGGTGAATTAGACTGCGCTATCTTCTCTAACAGAATAAGAGGAAACGCAGTATCCACAGCAAAAACAGCCAAGATGTTTATTGAAACACTCACAGCGATAGTCAATTACATAAACATAATTCACGGTTAAGCGCTTTCACCTATCCAAGTAGGCTTCTTCAGAACAAAGAAACATTTCAAATCCACAATTTAAATAATCTTTTTGGCGCGAAACAGTATTACTGTGCACAGTGCTTAAAGCTATATTCATCTTAAAAACCTTACATATTAAACATCATATTACTTTGTTGTTTATTAACTGACTATACTTCTGAATACTTTAAAAATTAATCTAAATGCTAATAAAATGTATTGCTAAATTTCCCGTGTTTCATCATGCATACCTAATAATGTAAATGTTAAAAAAATTTCATTGCTGGCAATTCATAAGCTCATATTGTACCACTTGATAATAAAATAAAAATAAAAGTAAAAAATAACCTGTAAGTTTTAATAAATACATATGTACATATCTAAAATCTTTAGTTTCAAAATCATCTACCAATTAAAAAGTTCTTCATCATAATGTACATAGTTTATATTGAGTGTGGTTCAAAAATAAAATAAATATTGCTTAATGAAAATAATATTATTTATACACTTATTTGTGATTGTTGTATATAAATAAATATTACTATAAATATGGAAATTTGATGTTGGAATGAAAGGTAAATTAATTTAATGAAGATGAAAGATTTTTAATATGCTAAACTAATTAGTAGTCTATATGGTGAAATGTTTTGTGGAGTACTTTTTGATGGTTAAAATGCAATTTGTAAGTGCACTACATATAATAACATTCTCCACATTCACTTATTATAAGGTGGGAGAAACTATACCTATTTAATCATGAGCAGTTCAAGTCAGTAAGATATTATAAGCGTTTTGTGGATGATATACTCATCATTTGGGAGGGCTCTATTGACATGTTTGATGCATTTTTGGAATATTTACAAACTACCACTAATTTCCTTAGGTTCACCAAAGAATGCTCACCCAAGGAGATACACTTCTTGGATGTTACACTTAGATTAACAAGTAGAGGGACTGTTACATCTTCACTGTACAGGAAACCTGTCTGGAAGAATGCCATTTTGACATACGACAGTATGCATCCTAGGCATACTTTTCAAGGTATAGTGAGGAGTCAATTCATCAGTATTTCTAGGTTGTGTGCAGAGCCAGATGTTTTAAGAAAGGAAGCTGATTTTTTGGAAACATTGTTTAAAAACAGAGGTTACAATTCTAAGATGGTTAGAGATATGTTCTGGGTGACACACATCCCGTGCACACTGGTCACAATGTATCCACTTTTAGTACACAAGTACATACAAGAGTTGATAAGACCAGGAACAGAGAAGATCAGATTAATTACATCATGAGATATACCAGTGATGTTAATAGTATACGGCGAATTATTTCCAGTAACTGGCATATTCTAACTATGCACACACACATTAAGGACATTATAGGTAATAGACCTAGGTTTCAATATAGGAATAGTGATAATTTAAAACTTGATTTTATGTAAAGATCATTGTGTTACAAATGACAGCAGTAAAACAATAATGAGAAAGTTTTTGACGCAGGGTACATACCCATGTCATCATTGCAATAGATGTAGCCATATTTCCAAATTACAGCCATATAAACATCCTTATATGGATTACATTTTTCACCCCCACTTTTATGCCAACTGCAACAGTACTAATATAGTTTATTTAGCTACTTGTATGGCATGTCAAGCGTTTTACGTAGGTCTCACAAAAAGGAGATTACGTGACCGCATATACAATCACCTATATGACATCCGTAAGAAAGATGAAACTAATGCGTTAGCAAGACATATTATGGAATGCCCTACTCATAATTTTAGCTTTAGAGTGTTGCAATTGGTTCAATATAATAAACGAGTGGGGTAATGTAGAAAATGAGTTAGCCCTGGCTGAACTCCATTGGATAATAAAGCTAGCAGCACATTTACCCCCGGTATCAATAATTATCTTTCTATCAAACCAGTATTAGTGGGGAGAAAATAAGTCAATAAAAATATATACATTTCTTACATCTATACAGAAACTTTTTCATATTTTTTATCCTTTATTCCTAATTATGTCTTGATTATTATCTACTTGGGACACCTAGTCCAGCAACCTCTTGTTCACCTCATATACATGTATATGCTAGTCTATCCCTAGCTAAAGGTTACGTCTAGTAATCCATCATTGATTAATTAATGGACAGTATACATACATATCTTTTGTTTTTTATATTGGGGTAGAATTTTATTTGACAGCTTCTTTTTTATATCTCTCTGTTTGATATTATTGTTTGGGCATATACATATATGAGTATACTTATACATGCCCTACTTTAGTATCTAGTGCTATTATATATTTTTTTCATTTTTAGATAAAGCACTAGACCATTATTAATATGAGGGATACAAATGTATACTTATTTGTTCTACTTGCATATACATCTGTATTTTATATGTATATATTCATACATTGGCATGTGTAATTCATATGCATTCATATGTGCATTTTTAGTTTTATATTTATATATATATATATATATATATATATATTTTCTGAAATATTTTATGAGTTAGTTATAATTCAATAAATAAATTTTATAAATTAGATAGCCATAGTACTAATACTGATGTTGAGCGTCATCTTAATAGGTGCTTTTTATGACTATCAAATGTATGACTTTCAATGCTGTTTTGAAGTAAGGCATATATATTATATGTCATTATTTATATCTAGGGTCAATATTTAATTTATGTTTTGGACAATAGTATATTAGAATTATTATATAAATGTTATTTAATAATATCACACAGTTTTGAACATATACTATTACTACTATATTACTTTATATATTAATATGTATAGTATACATATGTTTATATTTATTCTGTTTATTTATTAATTTATTAATTTATTTCATTTATTTATTTTTTATCTGTTCATAGCATATTAGTCGTATAGCTTATTAAGTTGTTTGATTATATATAATAAGAGCTATATACCTAAGGTAGGAAATATACATTTTAGTCATTCAGCTAGGGATAATCATTTGTTTTAATATTGGCGTTTAGAGTAGGAAGAAGTCAGCATTTCTGACAGATCTACCAATGCATGTTGTTTCATGGTTTTTATGAATTTAGATGTGGGCACTTTAATATAAAAATTGATTAATTGATGTCATTAGTTAAGAATCCCACCATTTTCAGTATTTAAATGCACCTTTGTATGTAAAAAGTTATCTGAAGAAGTGTAGCTTTGAACTACACGTAAGCGCTCATCATTTTTCTTAATAAATTGGCGTTCATTTTATATTGTGTCTGCTGTTTGAATATTTGAGTTTATAGAAGAAGACATACATCGTGGTTGGACATCTTACTACTTGTCATCTATTTTCCTGGGTCTCTTGGTGAGAAGTCTATTCAGTGGAGAGTTTGCCTTCCTTTTCATATATATATATATATATACTTCTGAATACTTTAAAAATTAATCTAAATGCTAATAAAATGTATTGCTAAATTTCCTGTGTTTCATCATGCATACCTAATAATGTAAATGTTAAAAAAATTTAATTGCTGGCAATTCATAAGCTCATATTGTACCACTTGATAATAAAATAAAAATAAAAGTAAAAAATAACCTGTATGTTTTAATAAATACATATGTATATATATAAAATCTTTAGTTTCAAAATCTACCAATTAAAAATTTCTTCATCATGTACATAGTTTATATTGAGTGTGGTTCAAAAATAAAATAAATATTGCTTAATGAAAATAATAATATTTATACACTTATTTGTGATTGTTGTATATAAATACATATTACTATAAATATGGAATTTTGATGTTGGAATGAAAGGTAAATTAATTTAATGAAGTTGAAAGATTTTTAATATGCTAAATTAATTAGTAGTCTATATGGTGAAATGTTTTGTGGAGTACTTTTTGATGGTTAAAATGCAATTTGTAAGTGCACTACATATAATAACATTCTCCACATTCACTTATAAACCATCATACTACTACTGTTGACATATAACATGTGTTCAAACTTGCACAAACTACTTATTCAAAATGCTGAAAAAAAATACTAAACCCTTAAATACTTCTAGAATGATAGCTGAAATCCTTTAAAAACCTTAACTAAGCTAGAGTATAAAAGCTGTGAAAATCACCACGCAGCAGCCACTTGCTCAACACACAAATCCTTTGATCAGAGTGAGCCACCAGGTGTGCTCAGACATTTATACAACGCGACACTTGCGAATAGCGCAAGCACTAACAGGTGGACCTATATGATTATCGCGTGAGGAATTTTTGGATTTTTGTCCTACTGGTTGAGGAGAGGACTTGTGGAAGGTTTCCTTCACTATATCCCATTCTGTTAGTGTTTACCAGTTCAGTATTTTTGTTAAGGTCATTGACACCAGCATCTGTTTGCCGCTGATTATTTTAACATGTGTTGTCAATACAATCAAAGGGACTAGTATTATTATACTATTTTACTAATTTACTAATAGTGGTTTCACCGCTATGGAATCATTCAAACCAGGTTCAGTGGCAGCATCTGTAAACAGCTGCCACCATATTTCTTTGTAACTTAACCATTCTTTCCTATTACCCCCCCTCAAATTTGGTTTGATATGTTCCAAAATACCAAAGGTAAAACTGTGATTAACACCTTCCTTTTCCACATGCTTGTATAGGGCATTATTCCTATCTTTCCTTCTGATACAGTATATGTGGTCGTAAATCCTCTTTTTTAATGCCCTCTCAGTTTTCCCTATGTAATATGCTGTGCATATTTGACATTTAGCCATGTATATTACAAAGGATGTGTTACAGTTGCCTTTTACTAACCTAATTACTGCTTACTGTCTTTATTGGTATTGTCCAAGGTGGTCTCAGATTGCCCCATGATAAACTTACATTGATTACAGTTACCACATTTCATAGTGAATGATAGACAACTATTGTCACCCCTTTTGAAATTGGTCTCTTTTCCGGATTCCAAGATTTTCTTCAAATTATGTGTCATTTTGTACACTATGAGAGGTTTGTCTCCTAATATTTTAGTTAATTCTGGGTTCACACGGAATATATCCCAATGTTTCTCCAATATTTCCTTAATTCTATTAACATAAGGTGTGTATGGGAGTATACATGTCTTCTGATATTTACTGACACTTGATTCTTTTTCATATTCTGCTGGGTCGCTTACCCCTAATAAAGGTAGATATTTTAGTCCCCACTGTGAGATTACATATTTTTTAACATCATTTAACATCTTACTATTATACTTCCTCTCTTTAAACATAGTGGTGATGTATTCTATCTCTACTAACATTTCCTCCTTTCTAGACGTCATTCTGGCCGCTCTAATAATCTGGCCCTTGAAAATATTACGCAACATTTTCCTAGGATGATTGCTGTTATAATATAAGTAGTCATTGGAGAAAGTGTTCTTCCTATGTATATTTGATTTGAAACCTTTATCGTCATGAGACACTATGGTATCAAGGTAAGCTACACCGTTGGTACTGACAGAATGTGTGAATTTGAGAAATTCACTACTCTCATTAATAAAAACAATAAATTTGTTTAACTCTTCCACACTTCCTTTCCATAGTATATAAATATCATCTAAAACCCTCGTATAGTGGATGACATGTGGAAATAATTCACTTTTGAATAAAACTTCTTCCTCCCAGTGTAGCATGACAAGGTTTGCAAATATAGGAGCACTTGCTGACCCCATTGCTACTCCCCTACTCTGTTTGAAATATTCCCCCTCAAATAGTATATAATTGTGTTCTAATACTAGTGTCATGCATTCCATAATCAGACAAATTTTGTCCCATTCAAGGTTGGTGTGTTACAAAGTAATATGATGTTTAATATGTAAGGTTTTTACGATGAATATAGCTTTAAGCACTGTGCACAGTAATACTGTTTCGCGTCAAAAAGATTATTTAAATTGTGGATTTGAAATGTTTCTTTGTTCTGAAGAAGCCTACTTGGATAGGTGAAAGCGCTTAACCGTGAATTATGTTTATGTAATTGACTATCGCTGTGAGTGTTTCAATAAATATCTTGGCTGTTTTTGCTGTGGATACTGCGTTTCCTCTTATTCTGTTGTTAGAGAAGATAGCGCAGTCTAATTCACCTTTCGGTTTGTTCTTCCTCGCAACTTTCCATTTCAGCAGTTGTCATGGAGGGGAACGCTGATTTACAGCTGACCGCTACGGATGATACACTGGTAACTGCCGATAACATGGCTGTCAAGTCAGAGTTGGCTGAATTGAAGTGTGAATTGAAACAACTCACACTTACACTGTCTGCATTCATGTCGAATGTAGAACATTATTTAAAAACTATTGGCGCATCTAGTTCACACAGTCCTCACAATGTTGGAAATATCAGTAACGGAGATACCAGGAGCACCAGGGAGCAGAGAGTAACGGAACTTAAGGTGAAGGGAAGTTCCGCCTGTGTTAACATCAAATCCAACAGTTGCCAAACGTTGACGAGTGGCACTAGTGGTAAAGACAACTCTAACAAATGCTCTGCAGAACCGGGTGTGGTGGCCAAAGGTTTATCTTCAAACTTTTCAGGTGTTCAGCACAATTTATCAGGAGGTAACCAGTGTGGTGGATCAATAGCGACACAGCGCAAAGGTGCATCGGAAGGTAGTGCTGACATTGATTTACCGGCTTCACAGGTTCCCAATTTCAATGTCGATAGACTGCAATTGGATTCAAAAGGACTAACATTTGATTTTTCTATATATGATTTTGAGGAAGGTGAGGAAGAAATGCTTCGCACAGGCACGAGGTCGAAGCATACCAAGCCTGTCAGAACTTATGCACATACAGTTGGTTCTGTTAGCCAACGAAGGTACTGTAACTAAATCATGCAATAACCAAAGAAATTCTGACAATTGCAGTAATTTTAATATGAACAAATTTTTATGTCATGACTGCAATTTTGATGGTGTTGATAATGGGAAACGTGGATTTCCTAACAAAAAAGTGGTGAATGGTAACACAATTAAAGAAAAAATTTACACTTTAGGAAATCTTGTACAAAATAGACATCAAAATTGATGATGCATATTTGCACAAATGTCTGACAATGAAAATAGTACCAATGGGATTACGCTTTTTCAAATTCCCACTAGGTGTGAATATTACTGAGGAAGTTATAGGGGAATTTAATGAATTTTTTGAGGAGTGTGGTTTTAAATACATGAAATTGTTGATTAAATATAATGATGGGGAACTTTTAGAATGTACAAGTCAAGCTGAAAAACTGAATTTGGAGATTGAGAACTATTTATTATTTGATGAGTGGAACAATTTATATCAGAAACAATTTAAGACAGTGGAAAGGAAATCTAAAATTGCATATGAAAGGAAATGTAAAAAGATAAATAGGGACTTGACACAATATAAAGAAAAAAGAGTTTACAAGTGGTATAAAGATGTGATAAACAGTACACATAAGCCATACTCTTCCGATGACCAACAGAGAGAGTAGATATGGAGAAAGGAATAGATGGAATGAGGAAGGTTATGTTGAAGGTGATAATTATGGTGGGCATGGGTACCAGGAGGGGTACACACAAAATTTTTGGAGGAATTGGAACCCCCAATATTGGAAGAAAAAAACAAGGAATATGATAGGGAATTACAACAAAAGGTACAACCAACAACAAAGGAACTATTAAGAAGGAAAGAGAAAGGATTATTGAATATGAGTTGTAATACCAATGTATTGGAAAGAGATATTATAGAGAAGGATGGGGTGGTATGTAGTTTAGATAAATTTAAGATTTACAACTATACTAACTTCCAGGTGGAAGATGTACATTTTAAATTACTATCCAAAGGAATTAAATTTATACCTACACCAAAATATGACTTGGTGGATCACTTGGTTGAAACTAAGTTGTATACACGCAAATTAAATTTGTCAGTTATGTTCCAGAATAAGGACAACACAGAACGCTCTGAAAAGGACAAAGGTGAAACAATATTAAAAAACAAGAGTGCATTTATACCTTATATGAATCCTATGGTGGAGATTTTTGAGAAACAGGTACACAAGGATTTATATAAGTTTTCCAATACTGTGAAAAAAATTACTGTCAAGGATAATTTAACCAAGGCAGAAAGGGAAGAACTTTGGAACTTAAGGAATAATCACAACATTCGTATAATGAAACCTGACAAGGGAGGGGGGATTGTGCTATATGATCAAATGGAATACAGTGTGAAGTGAAATCAGCTTCTTACTGAATCTGGCAATTACGAGCAGATATCTCTGAATGAAATCAATATAGCTTATCAGAGAATTAATTCTTACATAGAGGAATTTTGGATTGATAATCGTATTAGTAACAATGTATACAATTATTTGAAAGTACAATATCCAATATTGGCCGTCTTGGTGGGTATTCCAAAGATACATAAGGATATAGAGGATCCCCCCTTTAGGCCAATTGTGTCAGGCAGTAGAGCTAAGATATTCCCATTAGGTAAAGCAATTGACACCTGGTTAAAGGACATTTATCTAAGTATTCCCCATCTTTTAAAGGATTCGTGGGATTTTCTTAGAAAGTTTCCCATCCACTTAGACACTAACAATCTTCATTATGTGACTATAGATGTCATTGATTTATTTTCATGCATTCCTAACAGACAAGGATTAGATATGTTTTGTGAAAGTATTAGAAAACACACCAACCTTGAATGGGACAAAATTTGTCTGATTATGGAATGCATGACACTAGTATTAGAACACAATTATATACTATTTGAGGGGGAATATTTCAAACAGAGTAGGGGAGTAGCAATGGGGTCAGCAAGTGCTCCTATATTTGCAAACCTTGTCATGCTACACTGGGAGGAAGAAGTTTTATTCAAAAGTGAATTATTTCCACATGTCATCCACTATACGAGGGTTTTAGATGATATTTATATACTATGGAAAGGAAGTGTGGAAGAGTTAAACAAATTTATTGTTTTTATTAATGAGAGTAGTGTATTTCTCAAATTCACACATTCTGTCAGTACCAACGATGTAGCTTACCTCGATACCATAGTGTCTCATGACGATAAAGGTTTCAAATCAAATATACATAGGAAGAACACTTTCTCCAATGACTACTTATATTATAACAGCAATCATCCTAGGAAAATGTTGCGTAATATTTTCAAGGGCCAGATTATTAGAGCGGCCAAAATGACGTCTAGAAAGGAGGAAATGTTAGTAGAGACAGAATACATCACCACTATGTTTAAAGAGAGGAAGTATAATAGTAAGATGTTAAATGATGTTAAAAAATATGTAATCTCACAGTGGGGACTAAAATATCTACCTTTATTAGGGGTAAGCGACCCAGCAGAATACGAAAAAGAATCAACAAGTGTCAGTAAATATCAGAAGGCATGTATACTCCCATACACACCTTATGTTAATAGAATTAAGGAAATATTGGAGAAACATTGGGATATATTCCGTGTGTACCCAGAATTAACTAAAATATTAGGAGACAAACCTCTCAGTGTACAAAATGACACATAATTTGAAGAAAATCTTGGAATCCGGAAAAGAGACCAATTTCAAAAGGGGTGACAATAGTTGTCTATCATTCACTATGAAATGTGGTAACTGTAATCAATGTAAGTTTATCATGGGGCAATCTGAGACCACCTTGGACAATACCAATAAGACAGTAATTAGGTTAATAAAAGGCAACTGTAACACATCCTTTGTAATATACATGGCTAAATCTCAAATATGCACAGCATATTACATAGGGAAAACGGAGAGGGCATTAAAAAAGAGGATTTACGACCACATATACTGTATCAGAAGGAAAGATAGGAATAATGCCCTATACAAGCATGTGGAAAAGGAAGGTGTTAATCACAGTTTTACCTTTGGTATTTTGGAACACATCAAATCAAATTTGAGGGGGGGTAATAGGAAAGAATGGTTAAGTTACAAAGAAATATGGTGGCAGCTGTTTACAGATGCTGCCACTGAACCTGGTTTGAATGATTCCATAGCGGTGAAACCACTATTAGCAAATTAGTAAAATAGTATAATAATACTAGTCCCTTTGATTGTATTGACAACTCATGTTATATGTCAACAGTAGTAGTATGATGGTTTATAATAAGTGAATGTGGAGAATGTTATTATATGTAGTGCACTTACAAATTGCATTTTAACCATCAAAAAGTACTCCACAAAACATTTCACCATATAAACTACCAATTAATTTAGCATATTAAAAATCTTTCAACTTCATTAAATTAATTTACCTTTCATTCCAACATCAAAATTCCATATTTATAGTAATATTTATTTATTTATATAAAACAATCACAAATAAGTGTATAAATATTATTATTTTCATTAAGCAATATTTATTTTATTTTTGAACCACACTCAATATAAACTATGTACATTATGATTAAGAACTTTTTAATTGGTAGATGATTTTGAAACTAAAGATTTTAGATATACACATGTTTTTATTAAAACTTACAGGTTATTTTTTACTTTTATTTTTATTTTATTATCAAGTGGTACAATATGAGCTTATGAATTGCCAGCAATTAAATTTTTTTAACATTTACATTATTAAGTATGCATGATGAAACACGGGAAATTTAGCAATACATTTTATTAGCATTTAGATTATTTTTTAAAGTATTCAGAAGTATAGTCAGTTAATAAACAACAAAGTAATATGATGTTTAATATGTAAGGTTTTTACGATGAATATAGCTTTAAGCACTGTGCACAGTAATACTGTTTCGCGCCAAAAAGATTATTTAAATTGTGGATTTGAAATGTTTCTTTGTTCTGAAGAAGCCTACTTGGATAGGTGAAAGCGCTTAACCGTGAATTATGTTTATGTAATTGACTATCGCTGTGAGTGTTTCAATAAACATCTTGGCTGTTTTTGCTGTGGATACGGCGTTTCCTCTTATGCTGTTGTTAGAGAAGATAGCGCAGTCTAATTCACCTTTCAGAAAGGATACCGGAAGAACGGGTCAAAGGAGCCGAAGCCACCGACTTAAGGATCGGGGACTTTAAAACTTCAGACACCAGCTCCAACACTATGATTTGGCTCAGAGGTAAGATTTCGGTACACGGCTCCGAAGGCTGTGGAGCCGGCGACAGAGTCTTCCCAGAGGCGCTCGGAACAGAAGACTTGGGCTCCGATGACACCTTAGAAGACTTCGACCCCTTCAAGGACTTGGAGGTCTTGTCTAATGCTTCTTGGAAATCTGGCTTTAACAGCCCTCTATCCACCAATTTCCTTTGCCTCTCTAATAAAACCCTGCCACTGAAGAAATGGCAGATAGAGCAATCTTCTTGCAAATTTAGTGGACCGAAGCAGTACACACAAGAAATGTGTGTATCGGTGATGGACATCTGCTGCCCACAGTCCCACCTTCTAAATCCAGATTTTTGTTTCTTAGACATTATATAAGGAAAATACACAAAATATCAGATCCCTCATCACAATATCAATAAAGTCAAAAAAACACAGAACTCCTTAGAAAGTTCAGATCCCTGAACTGCAATGACTACGAGAATAATTTGACAAAAAGCATTCAAATACAACAATTCTATGAAAAATAAGGGGATAGGGAATTAAATATGACAGAGCCCTGTCAAGAAAATGCAACTCGAGAAAGGCTAAAGGCCTAGGAGCAACCGCTCCGAATTAGAAAGACAAAAATATAATATCCAGTTAACTCACTGAACAATTATTACAAGAAATATGAGAAGTCTCACAAATATCATATCTCTGATAATCTAAATAGTAATTTTAAATTCTTTTAAGAATAAAAAAAAGGTTACTGGCCCGAGCTTCCTCCAAAGATCGTGCAACCCGTTGCAGCGGCAAACTAGATCTGGGGTTGGTAGGAGAGCATCATGGGATAGGGACTGTGCCTCGAGCTACTCTAAGATCTTGAGCTTAGATCGGCTCCGAACCCACGTGTAAAGAACAAACGGCGAGATTGAACAACTTCACATCTTTAATTAGCCCACTATTTAACTGAGAATCACATACAACACCAAAGTGCAGCCACAGAGATGCCTGAATTTTGTAAACACAAACTCCCTGGAGCAAGGAAGCAAAAACAGATGATCTGGTCCTCACTAATATGCTTGCGTGTTACACATCCCCTAGAGTAATGTCTTCGCTGGCAAGGTCAGATTACAAAATGGCCTCCTTCAAAGTAAAAATAAAACCCAGAACACCACCTAACCCTGGAATGTTCTGGAACTATTCTAAGGCTAACTTCCTACTATTAAGTACTACCCTGGCAAAAATTCAAGCTCCCATAAATTTTAAGAACACAGTTGCCTATGCTCAGCTGCTCACAGAAACCCTATACAAGCAGGTTAACAGCTGCATGGAGAAACAACTAATTCTAAAACAAGCCATCCTGGTGGAATCACGTAATCAATAAGCTGTATAACAGAAGGAAAAAAATCATGGCAAAACTCAGGAGGTGTACAACCTAGCAGGATAAAAGCACTTGCATCAAATTAAACTTGAAGAAAATAAAGTCTGCCAAAGCCAACTTTGCGGTAAATTTGGCCTTCCAGGCCAAGTTAAACCACAACGCATTCTTTAGCAGTGCCCGTAACATCAAAGCCAATACACAATTGTGTATGGAGAACATTGTTAATGAAGCCACCTATACTGAGCTAGAAGATATAGAAAAGGTTCAGGCAGACAAATTCAGCAATAACTTTACCACTCTCCCCATTCAAACTCCCTTCAGAAAATAACTGAAATTGGAACAAACTTATAACCCCACGAAATGGCTAGGTACACGAAGAAAAGCACAGTGCCAAGAAGATATTTCCAACCACTTTATTCAGTACGAAATCCACTCCACGAACTCAGTACTATACAAAGTACTGCACACAAGAATCAAACACACAAGGTTGAGCGCTTTCATCTGCAAAGGCAGATTTCATCAGAACCAAGAAGCTCCCAATCTTTGTTCTTAAATAACCAGTTGGGCGCCAAAATTAGTGAATTAATTAATTGGATTAATTGGATGTTCACTCATAATATACATCATTGCAAGATCTATGCGCAGGATGGTAAATATTGTTGTTGTTAATATAATTTAACATGACACAACCTAAAATTTGAAACACTTACTATAATATATACAAATATACATATATGGAATTATATGTATAGAATTATATACAAAATTATATCTATATACATATATATATATATGAAATGTGTATAAAGGATATATATCTATATTTGAAGTGTATATAATAAATAATGAATAAATTGAATATATTCTAATATATCCTAAATTGTATAGTACCTAATGCCAAACGGATAAAAAATATATGAGTATTGAAATATTAAAATATCAAGGTACTAAAAAGTACTCTGAGTAACTAAAATACAAGGGCTGGTAGAATTCAACATCAATTCCATGGTGGTGCATGCTTATACCATAAAAATAATAATCGTTCAATTGTGCAATTAATTGAACAATTATACAATTTTTACAAAATTTTTACAAAATTTTTACAAAAAATAATCCTAATCTTGCTGCAGAACTAATCTAATTTACATAAAAGCAATATATAGAGATTTAATAATAATAATATGTAGAGAAATATAGAGAAAAATAATAATAATGTGATGCATTGATATTTAATGAGGAAACCAGTAAAAACCAATAGCAACTACGCTAGCTGTCAAAAATAAGAAAGGGTTTGATACTAATGTGGTCGTTAAGGCCAGGTTTAGTTGTTGCGTCACATATCATTTGCCATTTACTTTCAAGAAGAGACAAATAACATTTCCAATTCCCTCCAGCAGTTGTTGTGTCAATGTGATCTATAATGCTAAACAGAAAGGAATGCTCACTACCCCTGTCAATAATATGCCTGCTTAACGCATTGTTAGGATCTTTCTTCCTTATCCTATAGGTGTGTTCATAAATGCGAGTCTTGAGTCTCCTTTCTGTTTTGCCTATATAAAATGCATCACATCCCTCACAGGTGGCAACATAAACTAATCTAGATGTATTACAGTTCCCACCTTTGCTATGCAGGCAGTTGTGGGTGATGTTGTTCAATTTCAAAACCTTACTTGTATTGATTAATCTACACTGCTTACAAGATCCACATTTCTTGGTGTATCCATTCATTGTAGCCTCTCTATGTTTCAACTGAGTCGTTTCTAACAACCTTTTAATGTTAAAGGAAGTTTTGTACACGAACGTGGGGGCTTTCCCCACAACACTAGTAGAATCCTCTGATGTTCTAAAAAGATTCCAGTGTTTTGATAGTATCTCCTTAAGTGTATTGACGTATGGACTATAAGTAAGGACACAAATACATCCTCCTTTTCCTCTCTTCTTTTCTTGTGAGATGAAAGGTTTGCCTAATAAAGGTGGGTATTTGTTCCCCCATTCTTTCATAATGAAAGTTTGAATAGGTTTAATCAAGTTGTTCGGATATCCCCTATTAGAAAACATTTCAAATATGCTGTTTAATTCACTCTCCATAAACTCCCTGGTCGAGCACATGCGTGCAGCTCGAATGCACTGACCTTTAAAGATGTTTTTGAATATATGGGGTGGATGACAACTGTTGTAATACAAATAGTCATTCGAAAATGTTTTTTTTCCTATATATTTGGGATTGAAATCCACTATCAGTGGTGGATATATACGTGTCCAAATAAGCTATACCCTGAGACTCCACATTATAAGTGAATTTCAAAAATTCCGTTGTATTATTTAAATAATCAATAAATTCAGGTATCAAATGGGCTGGTCCTTTCCATAAGACAAATAGGTCATCCAGATATCGACTATAATGGGAAACATGCTTGTAATAAGTACTTGGGAATACAAACAAAGATTCCCATTCGAGCATTACAACGTTGGCGAAAACTGGGGCACATGAAGCCCCCATGGCAACTCCTCTGTTTTGTCTGAATAATTCCCCTTGAAATTGCAGGTAATTGTGTTCTAGGACCAACCTCATCATATCAACCAACAAATTGATTTTCTCATAACTCAACCCAGAATATCTCTTTAAACCATCAAAAAAGAAGTCCAGACCTTTCTCCTTGGGGATACAGGAGAAAAGGTCGATGACATCAATGGTTATGAAGGTTTGACCATGGTGCCAAATCATGGGTGTGAGTCTACTCAAAAAATTCCAGGAGTCTTTAATGAGATGTTCAGCATTTTGATATACTTGCTTTGTCCAAGAGTCAATGGTCACACCAATATTGTAGGTTTTGGACTTGGAACCGGAAATGATAGGTCTAAAGGGGGGTCGATTGACGTTCTTGTGTATCTTCGGAATCCCTATGATTGTAGCCATCTTGGGAAATTCATTTCTCATAAACTCATAAGTTTCATTCGTGATCCTATTGTCTACTAGAAATTCTTCAATGGCTAGGTCAATACGCTGGTAACCAATGTTGACCTGATTGCGGGACACTTCTTCATAGTTTCCGGATTCATGTAGTATGTTCAATATTTCCTGATTGTAATCGACAGTGTTGAACAACACTATCCCTCCCTCCCCCCTTTGTCCGGTTTCATAATCCTGAGATCTTTGTTACCCATGACTGTATTCAAACACTCTCTTTCCTCCACTGTAAGGTTGTCCTGTAAGTAATCAGAAGATTGAGTAGCGTGCTTTTTAATATTATTGGAAAACCAATATATATCACTAGCAACCATTTTTTCATATTGGGCTACAATAGGATTGTATCCTGGAACATAGGTACTTTTCCTTTTGGTTCTTACCCGATGATCTTCTACATGCTGTTCCGTATTTTCTTCATGGTTGTTATCCTTGAATTGGAAAGCCAAGTTCATTCTCCTGGAAAGAAGCTTAATCTCCTTTATGGTGTCAAAAATGTTGAACTTGGAAGTGGGGATAAATTTCATGCCCCTGCAAAATAAGGAACAAAATTCCTCAGAAACAACAAGATCAGTATAATTATATACCTGCAAGCCTTTATATGTGTAAATGACCACAGGTTGAACATGTGAGATGGTGGAACATGTAGAATTATCATTGGTATTGGGCTGTGGTCCCCTGGGGTCAGCTCCCAAAACGTACAGGACAAGATATTAAATCCTGGTTACCAAGTGGGGCTAGGGAGACCAGACCCCAGGGGACCACAGCCCAATACCAATGATAATTCTACATGTTCCACCATCTCACATGTTCAACCTGTGGTCATTTACACATATAAAGGCTTGCAGGTATATAATTATACTGATCTTGTTGTTTCTGAGGAATTTTGTTCCTTATTTTGCAGGGGCATGAAATTTATCCCCACTTCCAAGTTCAACATTTTTGACACCATAAAGGAGATTAAGCTTCTTTCCAGGAGAATGAACTTGGCTTTCCAATTCAAGGATAACAACCATGAAGAAAATACGGAACAGCATGTAGAAGATCATCGGGTAAGAACCAAAAGGAAAAGTACCTATGTTCCAGGATACAATCCTATTGTAGCCCAATATGAAAAAATGGTTGCTAGTGATATATATTGGTTTTCCAATAATATTAAAAAGCACGCTACTCAATCTTCTGATTACTTACAGGACAACCTTACAGTGGAGGAAAGAGAGTGTTTGAATACAGTCATGGGTAACAAAGATCTCAGGATTATGAAACCGGACAAAGGGGGAGGGATAGTGTTGTTCAACACTGTCGATTACAATCAGGAAATATTGAACATACTACATGAATCCGGAAACTATGAAGAAGTGTCCCGCAATCAGGTCAACATTGGTTACCAGCGTATTGACCTAGCCATTGAAGAATTTCTAGTCGACAATAGGATCACGAATGAAACTTATGAGTTTATGAGAAATGAATTTCCCAAGATGGCTACAATCATAGGGATTCCGAAGATACACAAGAACGTCAATCGACCCCCCTTTAGACCTATCATTTCCGGTTCCAAGTCCAAAACCTACAATATTGGTGTCACCATTGACTCTTGGACAAAGCAAGTATATCAAAATGCTGAACATCTCATTAAAGACTCCTGGAATTTTTTGAGTAGACTCACACCCATGATTTGGCACCATGGTCAAACCTTCATAACCATTGATGTCATCGACCTTTTCTCCTGTATCCCCAAGGAGAAAGGTCTGGACTTCTTTTTTGATGGTTTAAAGAGATATTCTGGGTTGAGTTATGAGAAAATCAATTTGTTGGTTGATATGATGAGTTTGGTCCTAGAACACAATTACCTGCAATTTCAAGGGGAATTATTCAGACAAAACAGAGGAGTTGCCATGGGGGCTTCATGTGCCCCAGTTTCACCAACGTTGTAATGCTCGAATGGGAATCTTTGTTTGTATTCCCAAGTACTTATTACAAGCATGTTTCCCATTATAGTCGATATCTGGATGACCTATTTGTCTTATGGAAAGGACCAGCCCATTTGATACCTGAATTTATTGATTATTTAAATAATACAACGGAATTTTTGAAATTCACTTATAATGTGGAGTCTCAGGGTATAGCTTATTTGGACACGTATATATCCACCACTGATAGTGGATTTCAATCCCAAATATATAGGAAAAAACATTTTGAATGACTATTTGTATTACAACAGTTGTCATCCACCCCATATATTCAAAAACATCTTTAAAGGTCAGTGCATTCGAGCTGCACGCATGTGCTCGACCAGGGAGTTTATGGAGAGTGAATTAAACAGCATATTTGAAATGTTTTCTAATAGGGGATATCCGAACAACTTGATTAAACCTATTCAAACTTTCATTATGAAAGAATGGGGGAACAAATACCCACCTTTATTAGGCAAACCTTTCATCTCACAAGAAAAGAAGAGAGGAAAAGGAGGATGTATTTGTGTCCTTACTTATAGTCCATACATCAATACACTTAAGGAGATACTATCAAAACACTGGAATCTTTTTAGAACATCAGAGGATTCTACTAGTGTTGTGGGGAAAGCCCCCACGTTCGTGTACAAAACTTCCTTTAACATTAAAAGGTTGTTAGAAACGACTCAGTTGAAACATAGAGAGGCTACAATGAATGGATACACCAAGAAATGTGGATCTTGTAAGCAGTGTAGATTAATCAATACAAGTAAGGTTTTGAAATTGAACAACATCACCCACAACTGCCTGCATAGCAAAGGTGGGAACTGTAATACATCTAGATTAGTTTATGTTGCCACCTGTGAGGGATGTGATGCATTTTATATAGGCAAAACAGAAAGGAGACTCAAGACTCGTATTTATGAACACACCTATAGGATAAGGAAGAAAGATCCCAATAATGCGTTAAGCAGGCATATTATTGACAGGGGTAGTGAGCATTCCTTTCTGTTTAGCATTATAGATCACATTGACACAACAACTGCTGGAGGGAATTGGAAATGTTATTTGTCTCTTCTTGAAAGTAAATGGCAAATGATATGTGACGCAACAACTAAACCTGGCCTTAACGACCACATTAGTATCAAACCCTTTCTTATTTTTGACAGCTAGCGTAGTTGCTATTGGTTTTTACTGGTTCCCTCATTAAATATCAATGCATCACATTATTATTATTTTTCTCTATATTTCTCTACATATTATTATTATTAAATCTCTATATATTGCTTTTATGTAAATTAGATTAGTTCTGCAGCAAGATTAGGATTATTTTTTGTAAAAATTTTGTAAAAATTTTGTAAAAATTGTATAATTGTTCAATTAATTGCACAATTGAACGATTATTATTTTTATGGTATAAGCATGCACCACCATGGAATTGATGTTGAATTCTACCAGCCCTTGTATTTTAGTTACTCAAAGTACTTTTTAGTACCTTGATATTTTAATATTTCAATACTCATATATTTTTTATCCGTTTGGCATTAGGTACTATACAATTTAGGATATATTAGAATATATTCAATTTATTCATTATTTATTATATACACTTCAAATATAGATATATATCCTTTATACACATTTCATATATATATATATATATATATGTATATAGATATAATATTGTATATAATTCTATACATATAATTCCATATATGTATATTTGTATATATTATAGTAAGTGTTTCAAATTTTAGGTTGTGTCATGTTAAATTATATTAACAATATTTACCATCCTGCGCATAGATCTTGCAATGATGTATATTATGAGTGAACATCCAATTAATCCAATTAATTAATTCACTAATTTTGGCGCCCAACTGGTTATTTAAGAACAAAGATTGGGAGCTTCTTGGTTCTGATGAAATCTGCCTTTGCAGATGAAAGCGCTCAACCTTGTGTGTTTGATTCTTGTGTGCAGTACTTTGTATAGTACTGAGTTCGTGGAGTGGATTTCGTACTGAATAAAGTGGTTGGAAATATCTTCTTGGCACTGTGCTTTTCTTCGTGTACCTAGCCATTTCGTGGGGTTATAAGTCCCTTCAGAAAATGCCATCAATTACAACTCACCCTACTATCACTAGGGAACAGGTCCTCAGTGCTCTCCCTCTCCAAGGCAAAGAACATTGCATCAATGGGGCTAGACAACATTCTAGGATGCCTTCTAAATAGCGTATCAGGCCTCTGGAATGGCTTTTTAACTGTAGCCTACAAACGAGCATGGCTTCTCATCAAGAGAGAAAGAAAAGTTGTGTAAAATCTTACCACAACCATAGATGTCCTCTTCCATGTTGCAGTATTCTACACGGGCTGTGAACAAAAGTTTTCAGTCCCTCTTAAGTGCGTAGGACGCCTGACGTGGTTGAGGGCAACGTGGGCCTTAAACATGGTGTCTGCATGCACCAGCCCTCAGAACTGTAAGCCCTAGTCAGAACCAGTTCTGATAAAGGACAATGCCAGTCCATTGCCACCCAGAAAGGGAAATGCAACCTTACAGCAGGGGAAGTAGAGTGGGAAGGAATACTGCAACATGGAAGAGGAGGACATTTATAGTTATGGTAAGATTTTACACAACTTTTCATAGGTTGGTACTAGGCCATCGGCCCTAAGGCCTATGCAAGCCTAGCCATAACAATTCCCTGGAAATTTTTTCCACAGCATTTACTTCTCTGGGCCCCTGTCTAGCAAGGCGCATGACATGATCCCCGGGGTGAATTTCCCATCTCCCATCCAATCATCAAGGTTCCTTTTGAAGACGGCCAATGAGGTGCTCTGCTTGACATGTATGGGCAGTCTATTCCAGAGTATGGGGAGTCTCTGGGTCAGGAACCTATCCCTCCAGCATGTTTTGTTCATTGTGATAAGGTTTAGATCCCTGGAGCATGTGGCTCTGAGGGATTGGGATTTCTTTAAATGGAGCATGTCCAACAGCTCAAGGTTTGACATGGCCTTGCATGTTAAGCAGAGATCGCCTCGGAGTAGACGATATGCCACAGAGTATGACTGGAGTTTTTTTTAGACGGTCAGCATATGGCATCTGCTTTAGGCCTGTGATTCTTTTAGTGAGGTATTTCTGTGGCCTTTCCAGTTGTTGCAGATGCCTTGTGAGGTACATACCAAATGGGGCATTATACTCTATAATGGGTCTAATGAGGGATGAGTACAGTGGGACAATGACCTCCTTTTTTCTGGATGAAACGCCCTTAGTGATGAGGTGTGCCACATAGAAGGATTTCCTGACTGTTGTGGCGATGTGGTTATCGAAAGTGAGACCACTGTCCACTTGTGTCCCAAAGTCTCTCATCACACTTTTGATGTTTAGTGTCCTGCCACCTATGTGGTAGTTCATGGGTACATGTTTTTTTCCGAAGGGGATGACTATACATTTCTTGGCATTAAGCTTGAGCCCATGGCTCTGGCACCAGGCATCGGTTTCTGTAAGGCCCTTTTGTAGAATATCCACATCATTTGGGGATTCAATAATGGCTCCCAGTCTGCAGTCATCTGCAAACTTTGTTAGCCAGAGTCCCTTAGTGTTGGCCTGTACTACAGAGAAGTAGATGCCAAACAAGAGTGGTCCCAGGACTGAACCCATAGGTACTCCACTTGTGATTTGCCTGGAGCTGGATTTGGAGTCGGCTACTTTTACAGTCTGGGTTCTGTCAGTAAGCCAGTTGGCAAACCATCGAGTGACATAGGGATTTATGCCCAGCTTAGTAAGTTTATCTATGATTCCAGAGTGGGGGATGGTGTCGAAGGCCTTGGCGAGGTCCACATAGGCTGTGTCGACCTCCTTGCCCTCATCCACAGCTCTGGAGACCAATTCAAAGAAGTCAATCAGATTCTGGAGACAATATCGGCCCTTCACAAACCCAAACTGGGTGGGGTCCAGTGTCTGGAGGTTGCCAATGTCTTTGTTTATAAGTTCCATGATAATGCGTTCCATGCCCTTGCAGATCGGGCTTGTCAGACTGATGGGACGGTAGTTCCCGGGATCCAAGGTGGATCCTCCCTTGTGGATCAGTATAACTGTAGCTGTGCGCCACTCAGTGGGCACAAAGCCTGAGGTGAGGCCAAGATTAAACATGACACTTAGGTGGGGTGCCAGTTCATTTTGTAGTTCATGTAGTACACAGCCTGGGATGTCATGTGGTCCCATGGATGCTGTATTCTTAACTTTGGAGAGTGCTGTTTCTACCTGTGTGGCTGTGATTATCGGAATTTGGCAATCTTTTGGTATTGAGATGGGCCCTTTAGGGGATGAGAGGGAGTGAAGTTGGCACTAAATCGATCTGCCAGGATATTGGCAATATCCTTGAGATCAGTATATTTAATGCCATTCTGTTGTAGCTCAGAGCAGATCTGAGCATTGCCATTTAGATTCTTGACATAACTATAGAACGCCTTGTGGCTGTCTTTGGAATCTTTGGCAATTTTATTTTCGTAACTAGCTTTTGAGGATTTTATGAGGGATCTCAACTTCTTACGGAGGCTGGTGAGGGGGGTTTTTGCATCCTGGGATTTTCCTCTTTTCTGCAACAGTTTCTTCCTTCTGTTGTATAGTTTGTTTATAGCAGGAGACCACCAGATTGGCTTCCTTTTTTTGGAGAAGAGTATCTTGGTTCTATATGGGATGGCACGATTCATGCACGAGTGGATGTGCTCGTACAGTGCCTTAGTGTAGGATTCTGCAGTCGAACTTCCAGATCCCATCTGCGTGGGTGTTGTGAAGTTGGTCACTTCTGACTTCAGTAGCACGAAGTTGGCTTTGGAGAAATTTTTTAAGGAGGTTTCCTTACTGGGGGGTGGGGGTGGGATGTGGATGTCAAGGGTGATTTGCTTATGGTCAGACCTGACCAATGAGGGGGTGACCACTGGTGTGGAGCATCTATCTCCCATGTTGGTAATGACCAAGTCTAGGATATTGGAGCCCCTGGTGGAACAATGGATTAGTTGGTACATTAGGGAAACCACAGTAAAAAATTTCTCCAAAGCCAACTTCACGCTTCTTAAGACAGAAGTGGCAAATTTCACGACACCCATGCTGACTGACAATAGAGAGATGACTGCTGAATCCTACACAAATGCACTTTATAAGCACTTACATGAGTGTATGGATCGTGCAATCCTTAACAGAACCAAGATGCTATCCTCCAAGAAAAGGAAGCCAATCTGGTGGTCCCCTGCCATAAACAAACTGCACAACAGAAGAAAGAAACTGTTGCAAAAAAAAAAAAAAAAAAAAAAGAGTAAAATCCCATGATTGGAGAAGCTCCCTGGTCAGCTTCAGTAAGAAGCTGGGATCCCTCCTAAAATCCTCCAAAGGTAGTTATGAAAACAAAATCGCCACTGACTCTAAAGACAACCACAAAACATTCTATAGCTATGTCAAGAATCTCAATGGCAACACTCAGATCTGCTCTGAGTTACAGCACAATGGCACTAAAAATACAGAACCAATGGATATTGCCAACATCCTGGCAGATAGGTTCAGTGCTAACTTGACCCCTCTGTCATCCTCTAAAGGGCTCACCTCTACACCAGAAGAATGCAAAGTTCCTGTAATCATGGCTGCATAGGTAAAAAACACACCATCCAAAGCCAAGAACACAGCATCCATGGGACCTTACGACATCCCAGGCTGTGTTCTACATGAACTACAGAATGAGCTGGTACCCCACCTAAGTACCATGTTCAATCATAGCCTCACCTCAGGCTATGTGCCCACTGAATGGCGCACAGCGACAGTTATCCCACTCCACAAAGGGGGAGACACCACAGACCCCGGAAACTACCGCCCCATTAGCCTAACGAGCCTGGTCTGCAAGGCTATGGAGCGTATCATCATGGAACTTCTAAACAATGACATTGGTAATCTCCAAACTCAGGACCCCACCCAGTTCGGGTTTGTAAAAGGCAGATCATGTCTCCTAAACCGGATAGACTTCTTTGAAGCAGTCACTAAAGCCGTAGATGAGGGTAAGGTGGTTCACAGCCTATCTAGATCTCGCCAAGGCTTTTGACACCATCCCCCACTCTGGAATTATACATAAACTCACTAAACTAGGTGTAAATCCCTGTGTCACAAGACTGGTTGCCAACTGGCTCACTGACAGAACCCACACTGTGAAAGTAGCAAACTCCAAATCCAGCTTCAGACCAGTGGCAAGTGGAGTACCACAGGGTTCAGTCCTGGGTCCTCTCCTGTTTGGCATCTACTTCTCTGAAGTACAGGCCAACACAGAAGGTCTTAGGCTAACGAAGTTCACAGATGACTGCAGACTAGGAGCCATAATCAAAACTCCAAAAGATGTGGACATCTTACAAAAGGGCCTTGCTGAGACAGATGTCTGGTGTCAAAGCCATGGCCTCAAGCTCAATGCCAAAAAGTGCATGGTCATTCCTTTTGGTAAAAACTCAGTACCCATGAACTACCACATAGGTGGTAGTCTACTTAACACCTTAAGTGTGATAAGAGACCTTGGAACACAGGTGGACAGTAGTCTCTCCTTTGATAATCACATTGCCACAGTAGTCAGGAAATCCTTCTATGTGGCACACCTCATCACAAAAGGTTTCTCATCCAGGAAAAAAAGAGGTCAGTGTTCCCCTCTACTCGTCACTCAGACCCATTATAGAGTACAATGCCCCTTTTGGTATGTACCTCACAAGACATCTACAACAACTGGAAAGGCCACAGAAATACCTCACAAAGAGGATTACCGGCCTCAAAGAGATGCCCTATGCAGACCGTCTCAAAAAACTGCAGCTTTACTCCGTTGCATATCGCCTACTCAGAAGCGATCTCTGCCTAACACACAAAGCTATGTCAAACCCAGAACTTTTAGACATGCTCCACTTAAAGAAATCCCAATCCCTACGAGCTATACGCTCTAGGGACCTAAACCTCGTCACCATAATAAACAGAAAGTACAGTTTTGTACCTACCATAAATGTAGATGTACGATAGGTATGCAGCAGCAGTCCTTGCATATGGGTTGTCCTGCCTCAGGCAGCCCTTCAGTCGGCCGGATTCCAAAGTCTGGGTCCGGTGTCGGCTGATGTCGCCCTTTTCCCCCGTCAGAGCGCCTGGGGTATAAAAGCGTCAGCCGACGCCATCTTCCTCAGTCCTTCTTGCCCCAGATGCCAGGTGCCCTCTAAGGAAGGCTAAATTTGGAGAGATGCAAAAATTCCAAACATGCACAGCAATATAAAACAAATGCACCATAATAGATAACCCCAGCTAGCTAGAATGAGGGATAAGTACCCAAGGAATACCACAGAGGGGTAGGAGGGAGGGAAAGCCTGACTGCAGATGCATACCTATCGGACATCTACATTTATGGTAGGTACAAAACTGTACTATGTCCTTCAAGGATGCATCTGCAGTCCTTACATATGGGTAGAATACCATAGCCAACCTGGGGGTGGTAGGACCTAAGAAAAGGATGGTGTAGCTAAAATGCCCTGCAGGACTGCAGTAGCAAAGCCTGCTCTGGATCTGGAATATAAAGGTAAGTTGTAATGCTTGGAAAATGTATGCACGGAGTTCCATGTAGCAGCTTCTAAAATGTCCTTTGTAGCCACCCCTCTTAAGAAGGCTGTGGAGGCGGCTGTGGCTCTGGTGGAATGAGGTCTAATGTTAGCTGGCACAGTTTTGCCATGAAAAGAGTAACAGAATCGAATGCAATTCCCTATCCACTTTGAAATTGTCTGTTTGGTAATTGCTTTTCCTTGTACACCAGCAGCATATGCTACAAAGAGCTGGTCAGTTTTTCTGTAAGTCTTAGTTCTGTCCAAGTAGTAGCGCAACTGTCTGTGAATGTCCAGGGTATGCAGAAGTTTCTCTCCTTTATTTTGTGGATTTGGAAAGAAGGTAGGCAGGTGAACAGCTTGGTTCAGTGAGACCCTGGATACCACCTTTGGCATGAATGAAGGATTGGTTCTCAATGAGACTCTGTCCTGATGAAAAATAAGAAATGGTTGTACTGCCATGAGGGCCTGTAACTCAGATACTCTTCTTGCTGAGGTTATGGCCAGAAGGAAGGCAGTCTTCCAAGACAGGAACTGTAGTTCTGAAGATGCTGCTGGTTCAAATGGAGGTAGAGTTAATTTTTCCGACATGAAGTTAAGGTCCCATGTAGGTACTGGTGGTTTCCTTGGAGGGTTGATGTTTTTTATCCCTCTTAGAAACTGCCTTAGCAGAGGATGAGAAAATACAGGTGGATCAGTGTTGTACAAATTGCTGAAGCATGAATTTTTATGGAAGAGTAAGAAAGGCCATTATGGAGCATTTCTGCCAAGTATTCCAGGATATGTGGAATGCTCATCACTGTCGGATCTTGGCCCTTTGTGGTGGTCCAAGTGCGAAATCTTTTCCATTTTGCTGAATATGCCTTTCTTGTGGAAGGCCGCCGAGCTTCCATGATGATATCCTTTACTCTCTTGGATAGTTTATCCTGGCGAGGAGTCAAGGTATTTTCCAGGCTGTCAGCTGCAAGGTTTTTAGGCTGGAGTGCAGAGTCTTGTAGTTGTGCTGTGTCAGAAGAAGTGGCCATTGTGGTAGAGGCCACGGTTTCGTGCGAGTCATGCTCCTTAACAGTGGGTACCAGTGTTGTCTTGGCCAGTCCGGAGCTATCAGAATCACTTTTGGTTGTTCTGTCCTGATCTTCAGTAAGACCTTGGTCATTAAAGGAAGAGGTGGGAATGCATATACTGTTAGAGTATTCCAGCTGAAAGAGAGGGTGTCCACTTTCCATGCTTGTGGATGGTATGTCCTTGTGTAGAATTTCTTCAGTTGATGGTTGTAGTGGGAGGCAAAGAGATCTATGTCCGGCCTTCCCCATGATTGTGTTATCTGAAGAAAGGTGTCTGGGTGCAACATCCATTCGTGTGGATCCATGATGTTTCTGCTTAGGCTGTCCGCCAGTACATTGTCTTTTCCTGGTACAACTGAGATTGCAGCTCTATATTGAGTTTTAGGAAAAGTTCCCAAAGATTCATTGCCAGTCTGCAAAGAGGGTAAGAATGGGTACCTCCTTGCTTGTTTATGTACCACATAACTGTGGTATTGTCTGTCCTTATTAGCAGGTGGCCTTGATGCAGGAAGTGTTCGAAGGCCTTGACTGAATGTATCACTGCCAGCATTTCCTTTTGGTTTATGTGCAGGCACAATTCTTTTTGTGTCCATTGCCCTTGAATGCATCTGCCCTCCATGTGCGCTCCCCATCCATGGTCTGAGGCGTCCGTTGTAATGGTTTGGCTGATATTTGGTTTGCTGAAAGGCAGACCCATGTTTGACTGGCTTGCTTGAGCCCACCACAGAAATTCCTTTTGAAGGCATGGAATGAAGGGGATCAAAGCTTCTAGGCTGTGACTGTGTTGAGACCATAGACTCCTTAGGTACCATTGTAGTTTCCTCATATGCAGCCTTGCTTGTGGAATCAGAAGAATGCAAGATGCCATGAAACCCAGGGCCTGCAGGATTTTCCTTGCAGTCAGCTGAGTTTGGTTTGTCAGATTTCTGAAATAATCCGGTAGTTGCTCTTGTTTTTCTTCTGTGAGAAAAGCCATTTGGGTGGTTGTGTCTAGTTTTGCACCCAGGAAAATTATTCTTTGGGATGGAACAAGTCTTGATTTCTGAAAGTTGACTGTGTATCCCAAGGCCTGAAGTAGGCGGATGGCATAATTCAAGTGTTTTACCAATGTTTGCTGTCTGTCCGCTTGTATAAGGCAGTCGTCCAGATATGGGTATATTTGAATCCCCTGAAGTCTGCAATGTGCAATTACTGATGCCAGGCATTTCGTGAATACTCTGGGCGCAGTAGATAAGCCAAAGGGCAATGCTGAGAATTGATAATGCTCTGAACCTGCAAGAAATCTGAGGTGTCTTCTGCAACTTTGTCTGATAAGGACATGCAGGTATGCCTCCTTGAGGTCTAGAGTTACCAGCCAGGACCCCTTGCCCAGCATGGGAAGGAGTTGCTGTAAGGTCAGCATTTTGAATTTTGGCACAATGAGATAAGTATTCAGTGCGGACAAGTCCAGAACAGGCCTCCATTGCTTTTCTTTTCTTGGGACAGTCTGGAATAAAATCCTTGGCCTTGTTCTGTGAGAGGAACCTTTTCTATTGCTTTCATTTGCAGGAAGTTGGAAATTTGTTTGAAAGCCTCTGCCCATTGATTTGGTGGCAGGTTTGGCATGCCTTGTCTTTTTGGTAATGTATGAAAGTGGAATCTGTATCCTTTGTCTATTATTTGCAGTGTCCATTTGTCCCTTGTAATACTGTGCCAATTTTCTGAGAATAAAGATAGCTTTCCGCCCAAAGGTGCTTCCAATTGAGCCCTGGTTGGCGGGGTCAAAGTCAAGTCATTGAGTTTGTCCTTGTGCAGCAGTTGTAGGTCCTGCACTACCTCTCTGGTTAGGAGGCTGCCATTGACGTCCTCTGTAGGAGCCTCTAGCTTGCCCTCTACCTCTGGCACGCCTGTTTTTGCCTCTTTGAAATCTGTCTGTGTCTGGAAAGGACCAATTCTTAGAAGGCCAATTTCTGCTGAATCTTGGTGGTTGGACCTGGAGGAAATCTTTGACTGTCTGTACTGATTTAGCCTTTTCCTCAAATTTCTTTAAGACATCTTGAGCCGTGGAACCAAATAACTTTTGTTTTTCCAGTGGTGCATCCAGAAGCTTTGCTTTAACATGATCTGGCAGTGTTTGTTCCTTCAGCCAAGCATGTCTACGTATGACTGCACCTGTCATTGCTGCCCTACATGAAGCTTCCAATGCATCATAACCACACTGCAAGAAATGGTTGCTAACCTGCTGGGAGTTATGCACCAGATCCTGAAGCGCCTTGCGATCTAGGGGTTCAGGGGAGGTTAGCTTTTTATGCAATTCATCTAACAGATATTCTTGATACTGTATCATATGGAATTGACAATTCAATGCTCTCATAGAAAGAGTGGAAGAAGTGTACACTTTTTTACCCCATCTCTCTAAAGCCCTGGATTCCCTTTCAGAAGGAAGTTGGTTCTTAGAAGTGGTGGTTGCAACCCCTTTAGGCCCCTGGGAAATAGTTTCTGGGTCAGCCGAGTGGCCCTTGTAAAGGAAAATATGTGTGTCCGGGACCCTGTAGTACCTGTCAGGTTTGACAGGAGCCGGAGGAAGGGAGTCTGGGGAGATACTAGACTCTGAGTAAACATCTTCTATAACATTTAAAACAGGAGGAATAGCCAAAGGTCTATGCTGAGGTAAATGCAAAAAAATCCTTAACCTCTTCCTGGAATCAGAGAATTCCTGGCCTTGCCATTTGAAATGCTCTCTCATGGAGTGAAGGGCCTCCCCAAAGGACAAATCTTCAGGGGGGGAGGCCGAGGGAATAGATTCCTCAGCATCAGAATCCTCGTAGGCCGGAAAGGCCTCCTCCTGGCAATCAGAAAGGACAGAGTCATCTGAGGCCTCATCAGAGGACTGGGGACCTGACTGCTCCACCCTGGGTCTTTTGCCTGGAGGTGGATGAGAGCCCCAGCTAAGCTCAAAATTTGTGAACCTGTAGAGGATCCCTGAGGAATAGCCTTGGGAGGGAGAGTTTTTGGTTGTTTAGCAGCTTTAGCACGAGTAAAGGCCTTAATGGACATGGATACAGGAGGCCTGGCTGCCCAACGTGCTGGAGTAGTTTTATCCACAGAAATGGTGTTGGATATCTCCGGAGCACCGGTTTCAGATGGTAATTCAAAGACAGACCCAGTGGAGGCCTCCAGTACCGAAGGTACCGGCTGTGCGGTGTCGTCGGTCGGAACCGGTAGAGATTCGGTTTCAGCAGAGACCGAGACACTAGCTGTAGGCCTGGGCGTGGAGTCGGCCGAAACCGCGGACCGCGTGTCGGTCCTTCTCCTTACGTTTTTTCGGTAAATGAGCTGCCGGAAGCTCCGACGGCATTTTATAACAGTAAATTTGCCCAAAATATTCCTCTGCAAACTCTGCCCGATGCCTAAGAGTGCGTCTATTGAAGGAAGCACAGGCTGCACAGGCCAAGACGTCGTGGTCTGGGCCTAGGCAAGGTAAGCAGTAAGAGTGGAAATCCTTATGAGGTATTTGTTTCCCACAATTTAAACAATTATTAACTTTAACCGTTTGATCTGACATCGGCTGAGGCAAGAAAGAGTCCCCAACGGGGTACTTAGCTTTTTTGAAGACTTCGGTAGCTGAAATCACAGGAGCTGGCCGACCGGCACTTGCGAACTGCTTCTGCTTCGGGCACTGCGCGGCAAGAAAGACGGAGGAAGATGGCGTCGGCTGACGCTTTTATACCCCAGGCGCTCTGACATCAGGGAAAAGGGCAACATCAGCTGATGCCAGACTTTGGAATCCGGCCGACCGAAGGGCTGCCTGAGGCAGGACAACCCATATGTAAGGACTGCAGATGCATCCTTGAAGGACATCAAGCTGGAGGGATAGATTCCTGTCCCAGAGGCTTCCAATACTCTGGAACAAACTACCTATCTATATCAAACAAAGCTCCTCATTAGCACTGTTCAAGAAAAATCTTGATGATTGGATGGGAGATAGGAAATTCACCCCGGGGATCACTTCTGGGGCTCTGCTCGACAGTGGCACAGGAAAATAATTTTCTTGGGTGGCAAAAGCCAGGGTATCTTTGGCTAAGCTTATATAGGCCCTAGGGCCAATAGCCTAGTACCTACCTATGAACCTATGGAATTTTTGAATTCCAAGAACCGTTGGGAAAAGGAGTTGGTACCCGAGTAGTTTTCCCAATTAATGGCAAGGTAGTTGAAATCACCTAATATTAGGGTGTTTGGTTGTATCTTAATATTTTCCAGTATGTTTAGGAAGGTGTAGTGAGAATTTTGGGGTATGGTGGGGGATCTGGAGCAAGCTACAATTTGGATTGCAGTCTTACCTAGTGTTAGTTGCACCTGAAGAATTTCAGACGCATTATGTTGGGCAACTAGCCTGGAGGTGTGAATATCCTTGATGAATAAGGGCACTCCTCCACCTTTAGTGTTTCAGTCTTGGTTTTGTGGCCGAAAAGTGTGGTAAGAATTGTAGCCTGGTATTGCAGGGGTGCTCTCCGGAGCCTTGAACCAGGTCTCAGTCACTGCACAGATATTGATGTTCTCCATTTTTAGGAGTGCCTCGAGAGAGTGCATTTTGAGGTTTAAACTTCTAGCACTGAGTAGCATTACCTTCAGATTTTGCATGCTTGTATCTGTTAAGGTGGTGGTTTTATCCTTTGAACCTTGCCTAAAAAAGGCACTATAGGGGTGGCAAGAGCTTTAGCCAGTAACCTGAATCCCAGGGGTGACAGGTGCAGACCATCTCTGGCAAAGCATTGTGGTTTGTCTATCATGTCTTCCCAGGCAGACAAATACTGGATCCCCTTTGAATGACACCAGAAGCTTAACCAATTGTTGGAAGTCAATCATTTTGTCCTTATACTGTGGTATCATTCTGGGTGAATGCAGGATGCTACTCAGGGCTAGGGTCATACCTACCTGGGTCACATGATCCAAGAGCTCTTCCATGTCTCTTTTCATGTAGTCCAGGGAGGTACGTCTCAAGTCATTTACTCCAGCATGGACAATGACAGAGTCGTATTTGTACTTGTTGTGGAGTGACTTGAATGCATGCATTATGTGGCGGATCCTGGCACCCGACAGGCAGCTGACTGTAATTTTCTCCAATGTCCTTCTATTCCAATGTTGCAGTATTCTACATATGGGTGAGTGCCAAAGCTCACTGTGACTGGGGAGGTGATCTAAAAGTAGACTCCAGATATCCATGAAGGATAGCTCTGGCAAACCCTGCCCTGGATCTAGAAATATGATCTAGTTTGTAGCGTTTGGTGAAGGCGTGAAGTGAAGACAAAATAGCTGCCTCTAAAATAGTAGAGGTATCTAGACCCTTAAATAAGGCGCCTGAAGAGACCATAGCTCTAGTGGAGTGTGCTCTAACTGCACCTTGTATAGATTTACCATGGAGTTGGTAGCAGAAGATTATGGCCTTGGAGATCCAGGCAGATATGGTCTGTTTAGACACTGACTTCCCCAAGGCTCTAGGGTGGAAGGAGATGCAAAGCTGGTCAGCCTGTCTGATGAACTTGGTTTTATGCAGGTAGAACCCAAGTTGTTGGTGCACATCCAGGGAGAGCAGTACCCTCTCTCACTGTCCCCCTGTGGGTTAGGGAAAAGGGAAAGGTAGGTGTAGGGCCTCGTTAAAGGACAGGTCATTCACCACCTTGGACATGAAAGATGGGTTAGTTCCAAGGGTAACCATGTCCTTGTGGAAGACTAGAAAAGGAGGAATAGCCATAAGGACTTGTAGCTCTGATACTCTTCTGGCTGAGGTCAGGGCCACTAGCAGTACAGTTTTCCATGTGCAATATTTTAGAGAAGCTTTATCGACTGGCTCAAAGGAAGAGAGCAAAAGCTTTTCCAGAACATAGTTAAGATCCCAAGGAGGAGGGGATGGTTTCCTGGGAGGTCCGAGGTGAAGTACCCTCTTAAGGAAAAGCTTAGAAGCGAGTCCGGATGCTAGTGAGGGATCCAGAGGAAGGCATGCTGAAACTGCAAATAGATGAGCTTTGATGGATGAAAAGCCAAAACATTCTGCAGCAGTTAACAGGTAACACAGAACAAGAGGGGGCTCGCTAGAAAGCGGGTCCAGCTGTCTTTTTGGACAACATAAACTGAGTCTTTTCCACTTAAGGTAGAATTTTCTAGTATTTGGTTTCCTGGCCTCCTGCAGGATATTCAGCACATCCTCGTTGTAAAGGCGTTTGAGGGGGATCAGAATCCTATCAACCACAGGGTAAGTTGCAGAAGCTGCCACTGTGGGTGAATCTGGGATCCCTTGTGTTGTGTGAGAAGGTCCACTCTGGGGGAGTAACTTGTTGCGATTGCCCTTAGACAGTTGTAGGAGTAGGGGGGCCAGTGCTGTCTGGGCCAGTAAGGAGTCGCCAACAAGATTTTTGGAGTGTCCTGCTGGATTTTCAGCAGAACCTTCTGAATAAGCAGGAAGGGGGAAATAATTTAATTATTTCCCCTTACAGGAGATTGAGAAGACATTTGTTGCCAGTGCCTGTGGATCCGGTATCCTGGTGAAAAAGCCAGAAAGCTGCCTGTTGATGGAGGAGACAAACAGGTCTATTTGAGGTGTACCCCACCTGTGGGTCAGATCCAAGAAGACAGCTATGTGAAGCATCCATTCTTAGTTGCTTGTGATGGTTCTGCTCAGTCTGCCTGGGAGTTGTGGAGAGAAGGAATGTAGTCAGCCTGAAGAGCAATTTCCTGTGAGGTAGCTAGTTCCCATACCAGAAGGGCTTGTCTGCAGAGGAGGTAGGACTTTATTCCTCCCTGCTTGTTTAGATAACTCAGTACAGTGGTGTTGTCTGTGTGAATCTTCAAGGGGCCTTGCTGAAGAAAAGGTAGAAATGCCGAAGAGCCAGAAAAATTGCCCTCATCTCTCGAACATTGATGTGTTCTGATTTATGAGATTTTGGCCATAGGCCCTGCACCCTTTGATGGCCCAGAGTTCCCCCCCAGCCCAAGCCTGAGACATCTGTGTACATGACCTGTGTGGGTGGAGGTGGTTGGAGGGGGAAGACCTGGATTGTGGCTCACTTGTGCCAACCACCATTGTATTGCCTTTTTCAGGCAAGAGAAAAGGGACACCCTGTGCTCCAGAGGATGTGAGTGCTGTGTCCAGACTGACTAAAGATACCATTGTAACTTTCTCATATGCAGGTTTGTTAAAGGTAGCATGGAGATGGTGGCTGCCATGTAGCCCAAGATCTTGAGGAACTGCCTTGCTGTCAAATATGTGGACTGGAGGATCAGAAGTAGATGTTCTGTCAATGTTTCCACCTTTTGGGGTGGGAGGTATGCTTCCATGAGGTCTAAGCGTATTCTGCACCAGAGATAGAGAACGTCTTGGAATGGCTGGAGATGTGATTTTGGGAAGTTGAACTGAAATCCCAGGCACTGTAGAAGAGACACTACAACGCACTTGTGGCACACAAGGATCTCCTTGCTGCCTTCCTGGATCAACATGTCGTCCAGGTAAGTGAATATCTGTATTCCGTTTGTCCTGCAATAAGCAATCCCTGGGGCCAGACATTTTGTGAAAACTCTGGATGCAGTGGAAAGCCCAAATGGCAAGGCAGAGATTTGAAAGTGGGAAGAGCCCACCAAGAACCTCGGGTATTTCCTGTAAGTAGGTTTTATGGGGATGTGGAGATGAGCATCCTTTATATCTAATGTGGCCATGAACCCTTGTGGAAGCAGCAGAGGAAAGAGGATTGGTAGGGTCAACATCCTAAAGGTAGGACCCTTTAGGAATAGATTGAGATGGGAGAGGTCTAGAATAGGTCTCCAGGGTCCATCCTTCCTGGGGACCAGTAAGATCCTGAGTTAGAAGCCTTTCCCTTTTGCGTCTGTGGTTTCCTTACTGGCTTCCTAGGCCTTGAAGTAGCTGCAGGACGACCGTTTCCTTATACACTGGGTTTTAGCTGGTTAGTTTTTTTTTAAACTTCAGTATGGGGGAGACCAGCAAGCATTTAAGGTCCTGCATTTCTTTACCTTTTTGCTGCAGTGACCTGAAAAGGTCTGCTACTTTAGAGCCAAACAATGCTGTACTGTCCAGGGGTGCATCAATAAGCTTTGCCCTAAAATCATCAGGCAGGGGTTGAAGGCAAAGCAAAGAGCATCTACGCAAGGCAGATGCAAATGCTGCTCACATGGCTGAGGATTCAGCAGCATCATAACTGCACTTTATAGAGTGCCTGGTAACCTGGGAAGTGAGGGCCGGGAGAGAGGACATTGAGGCTTTGGCTGAGCAGTCAGGGATATCAGCCAGTTCTCTAGTGGCTGATTCCAGGAGAGACAAGGCATACTTGGCCATGTGCAACTTTGTTACCCTGAAAAACAAGGTAGTGGAGGTACAAATCTTCTTACCCAGACATTCCATTGTTTTGCTATCCTTGTCAGCAGGGAGGATGGTGGTAGTGGGTAAAAGCTTAGAGGCCTTGAAGGAAGAGATAGAGTGGCTGGGTCAGCAGGTGGGCACTTAAGCAGATGCTTAACAGTGTTAGGCATCTTATAAAGTCTGGCAGGTCTGCATGGGGCAGGTGGATGGGAATCTGAATTAAGTGATGCTGAGGCGAAGGCATCTAGAAAGGCAGGAAGGATAGGAGGAACAGCAGACGGGCTTGGGGAATCCATCTGAATGAGGTCAAAGTATCTCTTTTTTGGACCTCAGTCATTTCAGAGGATTCAAACTTGAAATGATGTTTCATCTTTGAGATAGCTTCCCCAAAGGTAAAGTCCTCAGCTGGGGAGTCAGGATCAATTGACTGTTCCTCCGGGAAGCCATACACCAAGGGGGGAAAAATTTTGGAAGGTGTAAGATAAAGACTCCTCAGAGGAGGAATCTGAAAGGTCTTCCTCTTCCCTCGTACTGGGATGTGAGGTCCGAGGCCTAAGGCTCAGGAGTGGTGGGGTATGTTAGCACTCATAGGAGAGGTAGGCCATAAGGCCATGAAGGAATTAAACAGGGCTAGGCTGAAAGCCTGCCAATCAGGAATGCTTTCGGAAGAGGGAGAGATATGCTCTTTTTTCTTATTTCTTTTTAAGGGGCCTAGCAAGCATCTGGAGGGGGTCTTGAATCTGGAGACTGCAAAGGACCAGAAGGATCTAATGGGCCTTCTGAAAAAGCTGGTCCTCTCCCTCGGCGGAGACGGACGTCTGTAAAGCTTCAGCAGACGTGCTCTCACTGTGGGATTTTGCAGCATACTTGGAGGTACCCGCTATAACCATTGCAAAGGATACGGATCCTTATCCTTCCAACAGGCCGAAGTCAGTCACAGGCGGAGGATCGGATGATATTGGCCATAAGGTCTTGGACTTCTTTTTGGCAGTTCCGAAAGAATGAAGGAGCCCTTCATCCCTAATGCAATTTGCTTAAGGCACTGGTTTTCCAAGTAAAAGTTTAAAGCATGCAGGTAGCTATGCAGGGTGTTGGGTATGAACATCTGACAAATGGGGCAGGCCTTGTAATTGTGCGACCATCCCAAGAAGAAAAGACACTGATCATGGGTGTCCTTGTGGGGAATCTGCTGGCCGCACTTACACATGCCCTTTCTAGATGACATGAACACGCAATACATGCAAAAAAGACTGAAAGAGTCCCCAACAGGGTACTTATCCTAAAATTCTTTGAATCCGACATCAGCGATAGCAGGAACACTGAGGTACGACTCGCGGCTGAGAAGTTCTGAGGGCTGGTGCATGCAGATGTCATTTTTATGTCCCTCGTTGCCCTCAGCCACGTCAGACTTCCTACACACTTGAGGAATGGAAAACTTTTGTATACTGGCCGTACATACGCAAGACAAGAGGAGTAAACCCATATGTAATGACTGCAACAGTGAAACACGATGAACATCACTGCAACACTGTAATAGAAGGTCATCAGCAACAGGCATCCCTCTTCACAACAGTGGGACATCTACAGACCCAGTAAACTACAGGCCCATAAGTTGCATATGCAAAACCACAGAAAGAATAATCAGTAATGACACAGGAAACCTCCAGACATAGGACCCAACCTAATCTGGTTTTATCAAGGGCAGGTCATGGCTAATTAAGCCGGTGGACTTCTTGGAGAAGGTCACTAAAGCAATGTACACAGGAAAATGGTTCACACTGCCTACCTTGACGTGGCCAAGGGGTTTCACACAATACCCCATGCAGGAATTGTAGACACACTGCAGAATTTAGCTATAAATCTTTGTGTTACCCGGTGGATAGCCAACTGGCTCACAGACAGGACCCAGGAAGTTAAAACTGGGGAGTCCATCTCTTTAAAGAGGCCAGTCACAAGCTGAGTTCTTCAGGGATTGGCCCTGGGACTGCTTCCTTTTTAGCATTTACTTCTCTGAAGTTAAGGCAAATGTTAAGGGCTTTTGGCTGACTAAATCTGCAGATGGTTGCAAATTAGGAGTACAGAATCCCCCACCAATGTTAATGTTCTTCAGGAAGGGTTGAACAAACAAATAACTGCTGTCAGAGCAATGGACTAAAACTAAATGCCAAGAAATGCATAACAGTATCCTTTCTTAAATTAATCTACTCCTGCTAGTTATCAAACTGACATCTTACTCCTAAGAACTAACCTAGAGGCCAGGGACTTTGGGACACAAAGACTGTAATCTATCCTTCGACCATTACTTGTCTATAGTAGTGAGGAAATCGTTGTGTCATGCAACTTATAAACAAAGCTATGACGAAGTGCAAAGAGGTCACTATTTCAGTGCATTCTGTGTTCATCAGACTTATCATAGAGTACAATGCCCCCTTTGGTATGTACATAATTAGACACATCCAAATGAACATCCACAGAGGTTCCTCACTAACTAAAACAGAGTGTAAGTAGCACTTCTTACAGAGAATGCCACAAGGCCTTATCCCTGTATTCTGTCTCCTACAGGATGCCTGGCATCCAAGGCACTGTCAGCTCCTGCCCTGATGGACTGTCCACATATTCGCAAAACTAACAGCATCAAAATTACCATTCTAAAGACTTAAACCTTACCTGTGATATAAACAGAACCTTCTGCAGAGACAGGTTTGTATCCCAGAAATTAGCCCTTCTCTGGAACAGGCTCCCCATACATGTGAAGCACAGTTCCTCCCTAACCCAATTCAAGTGTAACTTGGACAAATGGATAGGAAACAGAAAATACATCCCTGGTTTGTCACCCAAGTCTCTAATGAATACAAGCGGTCTATAAATGGTTCATCTCCAAGGCCCCTGATTACACTTATCAGGGATACCAAAATTTGTCAGTGATTAGGGATGCATAGCTAGGCTTAAAAAAGCCCTTCTGGTCATTAGCCCAGTACACACCTATGAACCCTCGCTAAGAGGTAGTTGCGAAATTAAAGCTGCTGTATCAGCTGTTTTCAGAACATTTTTTTCCTGGAAGATGAAAGTAATTTTTTGATGCAAGAAATACCAAGGAGAAAATACATATATTTGACCAACAAAAAGTGACGCATCAAGCACAAGGGAACTCGGTTTTTCAGTACTCTAATAAAGCACTAAGAGACTTTACCACTGAAAATTTTTCCACTGTTCGAACACTGCCTTCCCCAATGCTCTAGGGTGGAAGGAGATACAAAGCTGGTCAGCCTGTCTGATGAACTTGGTTTTATGCAGGTAGAACCCAAGTTGGGAGTGTAGTACCCTCTCTCACTGTCCCCCTGTGGGTTAGGGGAAAGGTAGTTGTAGGGCCTCGTTTAGTGACAGGTCATTCACCACCTTGGGCATGAAAGATGGGTTAGTTCCAAGGGTAACCATGTCCTTGGGGAAGACTAGAAAAGGAGGAATAGCAAATGCCACCAATAGTAGTTCAGATTTTCTTAGAGATTTTGTCCTGTTTAAGTAAAATCCATGTTGTCTGTGTACATCCAATGAATGCAGAATCCGCTCACCCTTGTTCTGTGGATTGGGAAAGAAAGCTGGCAGATGAATGGTCTTAACAGCCACAGTGGATACCATCTTAGGCATGAAAGATGGACTGGTCCTGAAAGACACCCTGTCTGCATGAAAGATAATGAAAGGCTCCACTGCCATAGGAGCATGTAATTCAGAAATCCTTCTACCTGAAGTGACTGCTAAAAGGAAAGCTGTTTTCCAGGAGAGAAATTTTAGGTCTGCAGTAGCAGCTGGCTCAAAGAGTGAGTTTTTCCAAAACAAAATTAAGGTCCCATGCAGGAGTTGCCACTCTCCTGGGAGGTCTTAGGTTTTTGGTACCTCTGAGATATTGCTTTAGCAGAGGATGAGAGAAGAGGGGAGGTTCTGAGTTGTAATGAGCTGAAATGGCAGAGGCATGGATTTTTACGAAGAAAAAGATAGGCCCTTGTGAAGCATCTCAGTTAAGTACTGCAGAATCTGAGGAATATTTAAGTACTGCAGAATCTGAGGAATATTGGGCATTGCTGTGCTTATTCCTTTTGATTGGTTCCAGGGCACAGAATCTTTTCCATTTGTCAGCATAAGATTTTCTAGTACTAGGCCTTCTAGCCTCCAAAATGACATCCATCACAGGTTTGCTGAGAGATGCCAAGGGTGAAATTAGATGATTAGCCATGCTACAAAATTCAAAGTTTGGAGCAGAGTGTGCAGAATTTGGTAGTTCTGCTGAGACAGTAGATAAGGTGTCTGAGGCACGTGCCACGGAGGAAGGTGTATCACATTGCGCAGGAGTGGGTACCAGTGTTGGTGAGGCCAATCTGGAACAATCAGAATAATTTTTGGTTTGTCCTGTCTGACTTTTAGTAGAACTTTGGAGAGCAGAGGCAGAGGGGGAAAAGCACAGACTGATAGAGCATCCACTTTCCAAGCTTTTTTGTGATCAATTCTTGTGCAGAATTTGTCCAACTGATGGTTCTGGGGTGAGGCAAAAAGATATATAGATGGACTCTCCCAGTTGCGTGTCAACATGTTGAAAATTTGTGGTTCCAGTTTCCATTCTTGTGGGTCCATAAGATTTCTGCTTAGTTCGTCTGCCAGAGTATTTAGCTTTCCAGGCAGAAATTGAGCTTGTAGTTGTATTTAGTAGGTCAAGGCTGTGTTCCACAATGCCATGGCTAGTCTGCAAAAGGGGTAGGAATGTGTACCCCCCTGCTTATGTACCACCTAACTGTGGTGTTGTCTGTCTTTATCATTAATTGTCCTGGATGAAGGTTGTCCTTGAAGGCTGTCACAGTGCATTCTGTACAGCTAGCATCTTTGATTGATATGAAGGTGCATTCGATTTGGGCTCCATTTGCCCTGAATGCATTTTCCTGCCAGATGAGCCCCCCAAGCATAGTCTGATGCGTCTGTAGTTAGGGTTTGGGTGGCAGGGGATGGAGCTAATGGCAGTCCCTTGTTTTGGTGGCAGGCCTCTGCCCACCATAGGAACTCTAGTTGCAGACAAGGTATGATAGGAATCATCGTTTACAGGCTGTGAATGTTGACTCCATAAACTTTAAGTACCACTGAAGTTTCCCCATATGCAGTCTTGCATATGGAATTAGAAGAATGTAGGAGGCCATGAACCCCAAGTCTTGCATAATTTGTCTTGCAGATAGCAGGGTTTTTGTGGGCACCTGTTTGAAGTAAGTCACCAATTGAATTTGCTTTTCTGGCATAAGGTAAGTCATCTGGGCAGTTGTTTTCAAGCTTGCACCCAGTAATGTAATTTTTTTGAGAGGGTACCCATTGTGATTTCTTTTCGTTTATAGTGTACCCTAGACAAGTTAGAACCCTTTTTACAAATGCCAGATGCTTTAGAAGAATGTCCTTGTTTTCTGCCCGAATTAGACAATCGTCCAGGTATGGATATATTTGAATATTTCTTAGCCTGCAAAATGCAATTACTGGAGTCAGGCACTTTGTGAAGACCCGGGTGCAGTAGATAAGCCAAAGGGCAGTGCAGAAAACTGGTAATGCAAGTAGCCTGCTTTGAGGCGGAGGCATCTTCTGCAAGATTCCCTGATTGGGATATGCAGGCAAGTCTCTTAAGTCCAGAGTTACCAACCAGGTATCTTTGCCTAGCATAGGTAGTAAATGTTTGAAGAGACAGCATCTTGAATTTTGGAATGTCCAGAAATGTGTTTAGAGCGGATAAGTCCATAATTAGACATCATGATTTGTCTTTTCTGATTACCAGGAAAAGTCTTGAATAGAAACCTTGTCCCTTTTCCACTTCTGGTACTGGTTGCATAGCCCCCATGTTCATGAGGGGCAGAACTTGATTCTGGGCCTCTGCCCACCGATTTGGAGGTAGTTCTGGCCATCCGTTTGGGATTGGCAAGGTGTGGAAATTAAATCTGTATCCCTGGGATACTATATTTAAAACCCATTTGTCTTGGGTAATAAGTTGCCAGTTTCGTGCATGAAGTGCCAGTCCCCCCCCCCCCAAAAGGGGCAGCGAAAAGGTACGTGCTTGGTGACTGTGGAGGGAAGTCATTGAGACTGTTTACCATAGGGAGGTGCCTTGTTACTTCCAGATTTGGAGGTGGAGGCACCCCATAGTTTTGTTCTAAAAATTCCTTGTGACTGAAACCTGGAGCCTCTGGAATGTCTTGGTTTGACTTGAGCGGCTCTTGAAGGGACTGGAAAGGACAAGTTCTTAGTAGGCCAGTGCCTACTAAATCTTGGAGGTTACACTTGTAAGAAATTTTTCACAGTTTCCATAGATTTAGCTTCATCTTCCATCTTTTTTAACACAGCCTTATTACCAGAGACTGCCCTGTTGTAAAGCAGCATCCAGCAATTTTGCTTTAACATGGTCAGGCAGAGTTTGCTCTTTGAGCCAAGCATGCCTTCTTAGCAGAGTTCCAGTTACAGCAGCCCTGCAAGTGGCCTCTAAGGAATCAAAACCACATTGCAAAGTAAGTTTTCTAACTTGTTCAGTTGAATGTAATAAATCTTGTAAATCTTTATTTTTCACACAGACAGAGATTAACATCATTTTCTGTTTAAGTAGTCCCATGATATGCTGCTGATATTTAAGCATATGAAACTGACAGTTTAAAGCCCCAATTGCCAAGGTTGCTGAAGTGTAAACGTGGTTACCCCATCTATCCAGCGCCCTGGAATCTCTATCAGAAAGTGTAGGATTTTTAGCAGTAGAGGCCTTAATGCCCTTGGGACCCTGAAAAATGGTCTCAGGATCAGCAATAGGATTTTTGAAAAGGAATTTGAGAGAGTCAGGAACCCTGTAGTATTTGTCGGTTGTTTACAAGGAGCCGGAAGCAGAGAATCAGGAGCCATACTAGATTCTGAAAAAACATAATCAACAATGTCTAGAACAGGAGGTGTAGCCAAAGGCCTATGCTGAGGAAGAGGAAAATCCCTAAGTCACTTTTTAGATTTAGAGAAATCCTGACTTTCCCAGTGGAAATGTTCCCTTAAGTTATGTAAAGTTTCCCCAAAAGAAAAATCCTCAGGGGGAGAAGCAGAAGGAATGGAATCTTCTGCATCAGAGTCCTGATAAGTAGGAACAGACAAATCCTGTTCATTAGGAGATTTGGGTGGTGTAAGAGAGGGAGTCCTCTGAGGAATCAGAGAATTCCTCTTCTTCCCTATCAAAAGTCTGAGGCCTAGGGCTGAGGAGTGGAGGAGCTGTAGCAGGGCTCCCAACAGTAGTAGGCCGTAAGGCCATGAAGGCATTGAAGATACTCTGGCTCAAAGCTTGCCAGTCTGGGGTGCTTTCAAGCAGTGGAAAAAGGTGCTTGGTGTTTCGTTTTTTCTTTAAAGGGCTCGCAGGCGTCCAACCTGGAGAGGACCTTGGCCTGAGACCGGCTTAAGGCCACCGTGTTCCGACATACCCGCAGAAAAGGTAGGTTCCCCCCTCTACGTCTGAAGCAGGCGTCGATAAAAGCCTCCAAGAATATGCCGTCCTCTAGGGATTGTGTGACCTACTCATGGGTACCTGCTTTATCCTGGCTGGCAGGAGCAGATTCCTCTACCAGGCCAATGTCGGCCACAAGCAGAGGTACGGAAGATAGAGGCGCAGCCGAAGGAGAAGGCCACGTGGTTTGGGGCCTTTTCTTAGGCGGTTCTGTCGGGGGGGGGGGGTCAGAAGCGCCTTCCATCCTTAGCATGTGTTGCTTAAGACACTGGTTCTCGAGGTAAAGGTTAAGGGCCTCGAAAAGGCAACATAGGGTTTTAGGGATGAATGCCTTAAAGATATGGCAATTTTCATAGTCGTGTTCCCTTCCTAAGCAAAAAAGGCACTGATTGTGCGTGTCTTAGTGGGGAATCTGCCAGCCCACAATTACACTTTCCCCCTTCAGATGACATGAACAAATGTTAATTAATAAAGGACTTCAAGGTTCTCCAACAGGGTACTTATCTAAATTATTTTATCAAATGTCAGCTATAAGCAGGAACACCCGGAGTACGACTGGCAGCTGAAGAGTTCAGAGGGCTGGTGCGTGCATACATCACTTTTATGGCCCACATTCCTGTCAGACGTCCAACGCACCAGGAGGGGCTGAAAAACTTTGGAATACTGGCCGGATGCACACGAAAGAAAGGTAAACCCATATGTGGAATACTGCAACATATGAATAAGACTTACAGTAAACACTCAGTTAACCAGAACTCATGAAACCAGCACCCTCAAGCAACCGGCAAAACATACTGAAGAAATACAAGTTTCATGTGTTGCACTTAGTTTCTCCCACAGAAACATACCTTACGTTTTTAGAGTTTTAAAAATGAAGATGGGAATAAATTACCTCTCTCCCCAACCTGAGAACAAGACAAAGCAAACAAGTACAGTATTAGTCAGGCCTATTTTTAATAGCAACTCTCAAGTAACCAGAAACTACAGTTATCCGGCATCTACCAATCCCAGTGGATGCCGTTTAACTTAGAGTTTACTGTACTGTAGAAAATCCAACTCCGGTAATGTCACAGCATGATGGAACGACAAGTCCCCAAATTAAGGAGAAACAGGTGGAACTGGAAGTAGGGGATCACTCGCCACATGATGAAACTCTGAAGCTTTCAGTAGGAATCCAGTACAAAAGTTAAGTTGGAGTTTGATAGCAAAGGAAGGTGAAGAAAATCCTAGAGGACTCCAATGCAGTCAATGTTGTGGAGTGATTGGCCAGCTAGAGTTCACATATGAAATAACAATGGATGATGCAGCTGGAGAGAATATGACTAAGGAAGATGTCCTCAAACTTTCTGAGGAATGCCCGCAGAAAATCGAGAACAAAGAATGTGCCCTCAGTTTAGAAAAGATGTTCTAGGGAAAGAGTTGATAAATTTATTGAAGATGGACAGATACATTAAGATCAACAAAAGAAACAGATTACATAAAGTCAGTAAGGCTCAAAATGTTAAAAGTCTGATAAAATAAACTGAACACAGTAATCAAGACTATTAACAAAAAGTCATGTGTTATAACAGGAATAAATAGGATATATATTACTATGTAGCTATAATAAAGTCTTACACAAAAACAGAGCAATAAGGGAAAGGAAGGGAAGAAATCAGATGCCATCATGGAAGCATCAAACAGAGAAAATTACAAAGCAATTAAGACAAGAAGCGTCACTGACAGAAGAGTATAGAAGATGGAACAGAAAAATAAACTCTTAAAAAGGCAGATGCGATAAAACCGATGTGTAGTATCGGAATAGACTGGGATCTATCATACACTACTCTAAATAATAAAGACATCAGCACAGGCAGAAAAAGTTAGATACTCAAAGGAAAAGTACAAAATAAGCAATTCACTAATGATCCACAAAATTTTATAGAGAATTGGGAAACAAAGCAAAAGGAATAGAAACACTACAAAAAAATAGACATTTTGGAGAAATATCTATGTAGACCCCTGTGGAACAGAGATGCTGAACAGATAGAAGGAAGAGAGAAAAGTTCAAATGTACAGGATACGAAATGGGATGAAGTAATGACAAGAGAAATTGCAACAAAATTAAGAAAAGCTGCTAAATGGAAAAAGTACAGTTGTGTACACTTACCATAAATGTAGATGTTCAAATGCATTTGCTGTTGCAGTCATCACATTTGGGTTATCTGCTTGCAGTAGGCCTCAGTCGGTCTGATTATCAAAGTCTTGGGTCCTGCATCGGTTGCTGTCTCATCTTCTGTGACGTCAGGTAGTCAGGAATATAAAGCATGCAGCCGACACCATTACATCAGTTTTTCTTGCCCCAGATGTCAGGTGCCCCCCCTAATGGGAAGCAATTAAATATATATAGATATATATAGATGGGTACCTATTACTTCACCGACAAGTCAAAACAGCGACACTCACATGTTCGACTCCACATCGACACTTCATAACATCGACGTTTCAGGTAAGCGATCTTCCCCCTCACAGGACCCATGGTAGCACTCGTTTCTGTCTTTTAACGCATAAGGTTTACGTCATTCTTCAAAATGTACCCTGACAGCGTTGTCCTTACCTTCTTAATAGTGAAACAAGTGCTACCATGGGCCCTGTGAGGGAGAAGATCGCTTACCTGAAACGTCGATGTTATGAAGTGACGATGATGTGGAGTCGAACGTGTGAGTGTCGCTGTTTTGACTTGTCGGTGAAGTAATAGGTACCCATATAGATATATATATATATACACACACACACACACACACACACACACACACACACACACACACACACACACACATGGTTATACCTACAAAAAAAAAAAGCAAATACACCAAAAAGCTTTCAAGCATAGTAAAGGAGAACAGAGGTATAGCCAAAAGAAGACAGGGGGGACTGGTGGGAGGGTAACCAGGACTGCAACAGTGAATACAGTCAAACATCTACATTTATGTTAAGTGTACACAACTATACTATGTTCTTCGTGTTTCACTGTAGCAGTCATCACATTTGGGTAGATTCCCAAAGCTAAGGATGGGAGGAGTAATTTAGACAGCATTAGGACCAGCTATAAGGCCCTGCAAGACTGCAGTGGCAAAGCCAGCTCTGGATTTAGAGAAAATTGGCAAATGGTAATACTTTGTGAAAGTATGTACAGAACACTCCAGGTAGCAGCTTCTAGGATGCCCCTGGTAGGGACACCTCTGAGAAAGACTGTAGAGGTAGATGCAGCCCTGGCTGAATGTGGTCTAATCCACTTTGGGATAGGTTTTCCATGGTGCTTATAGCAGAAATGAATGCAATGGTCTATCCATTTAGAAACAGTTTGCTTTGAAACAGCCTTCCCCTCTGCCCCTGCAGCAAATGCCACCAGCAGTTGTTCAGATTTCCTTTGAGGTTTAGTCCTGTCCAAGTAAAATCTAAGTTTTCTATGCACATCTAGAGTGCAGTATCTGTTCCTCTTTGTTCTGTGGATTAGGAAAGAAGGTTGGCAAATGAATGGACTGATTAAGAGCCACACTGGATACCACCTTGGGCACTAAGTAGGGGTTGGTCCTGAGGGACACCCTGTTTGCATGAAAGATAACAAAAGGCTCCACTGCCATAAGGGCCTGCAATTCAGATATCCTTCTTGCTGAAGTGATTGCTAAAAGGAAGTCTGTTTTCCAAGAAAGGAATTTTAACTCTGCACTTGCAGCTGGCTCAAAAGGAGGAAGAGTGAGTTTTTCCAATACAAAAGTTAAGGTCCCAAGCTGGAGTTGGGGCACTTCTGGGTGGTCTAAACATTTTGGCCCCTCTGAGGAACTACTTGAGCAGTGGATGGGAGAAGACGGGTGAGTTCTGTGTTGTAATGAGCTGAAATGGCTGAGGCATGAATTTTGATGGAGGAAAAAGAAAGGCCCTCGTTAAGCATCTCAGTTAAATATTGAAGAATTGGAGGTAAATTGGGTGCTGCTGTGCCCATCCCTTGAGTTTGGTTCCAGGCACAGAATCTTTTCCATTTTTCAGCATATAATTTTCTTGTACTAGGCCTCCTTGCCTCCAAAATGACATCCAACACTTGTTTACTGAGGGATGGTAATGGAGAGATTAGGTAATTAGCCAGGCTGTGAGGTTCAGGGTTTGAAGCTGAGGGTGCAGAATCTGGCTCTCCTGCTGTGACAGCAGGGTAAGGGTCTGAGGCAGGTGCCATGAAGCCAGCAGTGACACACTGCACAAGAGGGGGTACCCAGTGTTGGCGTGGTCAGACTGGTGCAATCAGTATCGCCCTTGGTTTGTCCTGTTTGATCTTTAGTAGTACTTTGGAGAGGAGAGGCAGAAGGAGAAAGGAAAAAACTGATAGACTTTTCCAGCTGAAAGACAGAGCATCCACTTTCCAAGCTTGTTTGTGGGGAGTCCTTGTGCAGTTCTGGGGGGAGGCAAACAGGTCTATATCTGGGCTCCCCCATTTGTTTATTAACATGTTGAAAGTCTTTGGTTCCAGTTTCCACTGGTGTGGGTCCATGAAATTTCTGCTTAGTTCATCTGCCAATGTATTTAGTTTTCCTGGCAGGAATTCAGCCTGTAGATGCACTTGGTAGCTTAAGGCTGTGTTCCACAGAAACATGGCGAGTCTGCACAGGGGCTATGAATCGGTACCCCCTGCTTGTTTATGTACCACATAACAGTGGTGTTGGCTGTCTTTACCATTAATTGCCCTGGAAGAATGTGGTCCTCGAAGACTGTCAAACCATTATGTACAGCTGACATTTCTTTTTGATTGATATGCAGGTGCATTTGACTTTGGTTCCACTTGCCCTGAATGCACTTCCTGCCAGGTGAGCTCCCCATGGATAGTCTGATCCGTCTGTTAGGGTTTGGGCGGCAGGGGGTAGTGTAAATGGTAGACCTTTGTTTTGGTGGCAGGCCTCTGACCACCAAAGGAACTCTAACTGTAGGCAAGGAACGAGAGGAATCATTGCTTCTAGATCCTGAGAATGTTGACACCATAGTTTGTTTTTAGATACCATTGTAGTTTCCTCATATGCAGTTTTGCATATGGAATTAGTAGAATGCAAGAGGCCATGAACCCCAAGGCTTGCAGTATTTGCCTTGCAGATAGCAGGATTTTTGTGGCCATTAGTTTGAAGTAAGTTGTCAAATTAATTTCTTTGGCGTGAGGAAAACCATCTGGGAAGTTGTGTTCAAGCTTGCTCCCAGGAATATAATTTGCTGACAGGACACCAGATGTGATTTCTTTTCATTTGTGGTGTACCCCATCAAGTTAGCACCTTTTGTACAAATGCCAGACTCAAAAGTATGTCCTGGCTTTCTGCCTGAATTAGACAATCGTCCAGGTATGGGTATATTTGAATATTTCTTTGCCTGCAAAATGCAAAGACTGGAGCTAGGCACTTTGTGAATACCTTGGTCACAGTAGATAAGCCAAAGGGCAGTGCAGATAACGGATAGTGCATGTAGCCTGCTTTGAAGCGTAGGTATCTTATGCAAGATTCCTTGATTGGGATTGTGCAGTTAAGGCTTTCTTTAAATCCAGTGCTGCCAACCAGGCATCCTTGCCTAACATGGGAAGCAACTGGTGAAGAGTTGCATCTTGAATTTTGGAATCACCAAAAAGGTGTTTATGATGGAAAGGTCCAGGATAGGATGCCATGAGTTGTCTTTTCTGGGTACCAGGAAAAGTCTCGAGTAGAAACCTTGTCCCTTTTCCTCTTCTGGTACAGTCTGAATAGCCTTTAATCTTAAGAGAGAGTACTTGCTTTTGAGCCTCTGCCCACTGATTTGGGGGTAGATCTGGCCAAACGTTTGGGGTTGGTAACGTGTGGAAGTGAAATCTGTATCCTTGGGAAACTATATTTAAAACTCATTTGTCCTGGGTAATAAATTCCCAGTTTTTTGCTTGCAGAGCAATCTTTCCCCCTAAAGGGGCAGTCAGTTGAGAAGTGCTTGGAAGTTTTACAGTTAAGTCATTGAGACAGCTTACCATGCAGGTAGTCTTACTACTCCCTGATTAGGAAGTGGGGGCCTCCCCACCGCTTAGTCCTGTGAGTACCCTGGGACTGAAGCTTGGGTGTTCGGCTGGTTCTGAGTTTGAACTGAGAAGGCCTGAAGAGGCTGGAAAGGACCAATTCTTAGAAGGTCAATGCCTACTAAATCTTGGAGGCTGTACTTCTAGGAAATCATTAACAGTTTGCACAGATTTCGCTTTTTCCTCCATCTTTTTAAAAACCTCTGCTGCTTTGTTGCCCAACAGGTGGTCCTGATTTAAGGGAGCATCCAGCAATTTAGTTTTAACATGATCTGGCAAAGATGGCTCCTTAAGCCAAGCATGCCTTCTAAGTACAGACCCGGTGATAGCAGCCCTGCAAGATGCCTCTAGTGAATCAAAACCACATTGTAAAGTATTTTTTCCAACCTGTTCAGCAAAATGCATTAAATCCTGTACATCCTTATTTTCAGCACAGTCAGGAATCATCATTTTCTGTTTAAGCAATCCAATAATATGCTGCTGATACTTTAACATAGCAAATTGGCAATTTAAGGCCCTGATGGCCAAGGTTGCAAAGGTGTATACCTTCTTACCCCATCTATCTAGGGCCCTGGAATCTCTATCAAAGGGGGTAAGATTTTTGACAGTAGTAGCCTTAATGCCCTTGGATCCCTGTGAAATGGTCTCAAGAGCCGCAGTAGGATTTTTAAAAAGGAACTTGTGAGAGTCAGGAACCCTGGATTATCTATTAGGTTTTCTGGGGGCAGGAGGTAAAGAGTCAGGGGCCAAGCTAGATTCCAAAAAGGCATCATCAACAATGTCTAGCACAGGAGGGATAGCTAAAGGCCAGTGTTGGGGCAGGAGTAAGAAATCCCTAAGCCTCTTTTTAGAATCAGAGTAATCCTGGCTTTCCCAGCGAAAATGCTCCCTAAGAGTATGCAAGGTTTCACCAAAAGAAAAATCCTCTGAGTGAGAAGCAGAGAGAATACAGTCCTCTGCATCAGAATCCTCAGAGGTAGATAAGGGCAAATCCTGGTGATCAGAGAAAACAGAAATTTCAGAATTCTGGTCAGAGATATCATAAGCAAATTCAGTCCTAGGTTGGCTTCAACTGATTAAAGTAATAAGGTCTTCAGCCATTCTTATTTGTTTTTTAGGCATAGAGGCCCGACCATGTGGTCTGGGCGTTGGTTTTCTAGGCATGGTTCAAGTTTTAGGCCTTGAAGAAGATGATGGCGTCAGTTTAACATGCAAGTCAGTAGGCCTGAATACACCCCGCAGAAGCCGGTGCCTGCACAGTGGCTCCGGACCCATTCAAGGTAGAGACATACGCAGGTTCCACAGTTGAAGCATCTAGCGGCATACCAGACTCAGAATGGGTCTCGGTAGAGGCCTGTGAATCTGAAGTAGCGGGTATTAGGGGCTGCGAAAGTGCCTCACTGAGTACCGGCAAACTTGCGACTAGCTTAGTAGAAGCGTCTTCAGCTTTGGACCTAGGCGGCCTGTCTCTTGTCTTTATGTTTGCGTTTTTTTGGAATGTCGGTAGTCTGGTGGCTTACCGAAGACATATCTGGATAATTGAACAGAGCACCAAAATATTTAGAAGCAAAAATATATTGACAATGAATAGTTTGTGGTTGAAATAAGGCACAAAACTGACAGCGAGGTACGTCGTGGTCAGGGCCTAGGCAAGGAATGCAGTACGAATGAAAATCTTTATGAGATATTTGCTTTCCACAAGAAATACAATTATTGACTTTTACTGACATCGGTTTAGAGCAAGAAAAAGTTTCCCCAACAGGGTACTTCGCTTTAGCTAAAGACTTCGGTTCTGAAACTCGAAAACGAAAATTTCAGTTGTCTGCCAACCGGCACTTGCGAACTGCTTCTGCTTCGTGCACCGCATGACAAGAAAGACTGATGTAATGGCATCAGCTGCATGCTTTATACCCCTGACTACCTGACGTCACAGAAGATGAGACAGCAACTGACACAGGACCCAAGACTTTAATAATCAGGCCAACTGAGGGCTACTGCAAGCAGATAACCCAAATGTGATGACTGCAACAGTCTCTCAAACTGCACTCAAACATCTACATTTATGATGTGTACACAACTGTACTTTTTCCACTTAGGAGCTTTTCTTAACTTTGTTGCAATTTCTCTGGCCATTACTTCATCCCATTTTGTATCCTGTACATTTGAACTTTTCTCTTCCTTCTATCCATTCAGCATCTCTGTTTCACATGGGTCTACATAGATATTTCTCCAAAATGTCTTTTTTTTTTTTGTAGTGTTTCTAGTCCTTTTGCTTAGTTTCCCAATTCTCTATAAAATGTTGTGGATTATTAGTGAATTGCTTATTTTGAACTTTTCCTTTGAGTATCTAAGTTTTTCTGCCTGTGCTGATGTCTTTATTATTTAGAGTAGTGTACGATAGATCCCAGTGAAACACGAAGAACATCCCCAGACCCAGATGCAGTACCTAACTTCTGGCTAAAAGTATTAACATCTTTACTTGTGGATTTAGCCCAGAGTAATAACTAACTTACATGAACATCCTGAATAGATTCCAACCTGGTTAACAGGAAAAACGATACTACTTCACAGTGAGCCTGCAAGCTATCCTAAAAACTACAGACCAATAACTTGCTTTCCGATTATGTACAAATGATATACTGGAATTGATGCAGAGGAGTTTATAGTCATTTAGAAACTAAATCATGGCAACAGAACAGAGAAAAAGTCATATGGAACAAAAGGACCACTTCTTGTTAAATAGGTCATAATGGAGAATTGTAAAAAAAAATAATCCAAGTATGGCATGTGTGACAGCATCCCACATTCATGGATAAAAGAGTGCTTACAGATTTGTCAGATGCATCCTAAACAGATAATTTACATTATACTGACCATGAAACAGTGGCAAACCACTCTGCAACTAAGCCATAAAAGGAAAATTATCTCAGGGACAGAAATTCAAAGGGAGGATATTCCAGGGTGATTCTGTCACTACCATTTTGTCTTGCTCTTAACTCATTAAGCTGCATACTTACAAGATTAGGCCATGGTTATAATTGGGCTCCCAGAAAAGGTGTAAAGACCTCTCATAATTTTTTTTACTTAATAGTTCATCAGATGAGGAGCTGAAAGCACAATGCAAGGAGTCAAAACTTTCTCAGAGGAGGCAAGAATATCATTTGGTCTTGACAAATGTGCAAAAGCAACATTAAAATCAGGAAAGCTGCAGCACCAAGAAAATATCCAACTAACAGAAAAATGTGATATAAAGGAAATTGAACAGGAAGGAGAGTATAAATATTTGGTAATTGATGAAGAATCAATACATGAACAAATGTGAATAAAACTCAGTAAGGAATACTCAGAAGAGTAAAGTTAATAATGAAAACAGTCCTGGAATCTAGGGGCAAAGTCCAAGCTATAAATCAATTTGCTCTTTTTGTTCTAACTTGCAGTCTTGAGGTGATTTACTGGCCTCAAAAGGTATTGGTAGTCGGACAGGAAAACAAGAAAAATGCTTCACACTTATAAATAAATATCACTGTGTATACCATTATGTATTCCTCATTCTGAATGAAGTATGGGCCTCCTCAAAAGTGACTACATACTTAGACCTTCAATTTTAGGACTGCATATCTGCTGACTTCACCAGACCAAAACATAGTGCATGTTTTAAAACATGGGAAGTCTTCTAAGATAACTTCCCTGCTTAGTTAAGCAGATGCATATCAGTTCCAAGCAGGAAAGGAAATCAAACCAGAAGTAGACAAAAATAACTCGGCAACTAAATGTGCTAAAAAAAAAAAAAAAGAATACAAGAAGAAGAATTAGATGAGAATGTAAGAAATGTGGAAAAGGCATACACATAGTTGAAGTACAGAAATCTCCTGGAACAATCTCATGTTGATCAGGTTCTGAAGCAGGAATGGTTAAGGAGAGGTGATTTTAAATAAAAACGTCAAAGGTCAACAATGATGGGCCAGAATCCTGGACTACATACATGCTAGTTTACAAAGGCCACTGAACATGTGGGAGAAACAGACAAATGCAGGTTTTTGTAAAACAGAACTGGAAACTGGAAACGGTCACATCTTGTTGTTGGGGGTGATACACTAATGGCAGAGGGTCTATACACTGAAAGGCATAATAATGTGGCAAAGATGCTCTATTTGGGGATTGTGCAAACATTACCATATTGAAGCAGTTGAGAAGCACTGGAAGTATTAACCACAGAGCATTATAGGAAATTATTAAGTTTATATCACATGGTAATCACCAATTACCAACAGTTCAAAAAATACACTTATGAAAAGCAGACATTTTAGTCCGCAAAAAGAAAAGTAGCACTGATCGTCAAATTGCTGCACCCAGTGATTATAGAGTCTTATGTAGAGAGACAGAGAAACTGAAAATACCAGGATATGCAGGCAGAAACGAGGGCAATGTGGAAGAATACACAGCCATTTACAATAGTAGCTGGAGCCTTGGGTCGCATAAAAAAAAAAAAAAGAGTCGAATTTTGATATGCTAAGGATACATGTACCTCCATATGAATTGCAGGAGTAGTCAATTTTGGGTACACTGCAGGTGCTAAAAAAATGAAACAATACTAAATTCACACATTTTAATCATACTTTGACTTAGAAATGGGGTCCAATCTTGTCAGGTTATTAGAAACCCAAAAGACTTGTAAAATGAAACCACAATGAACACAGGCATTCAGTTACAATAACTTATTAAAAGTGAAACTACTTAACTCTTACAGAGGCCTTACTGCCATATACACATCTGTTTAATCAGATGTGCTCTTTTTCCACAGTACTTTGAAGAGTCACTAAAGCTTAAATAAAATGACAATGGACCAATCTTTTGCCAAAGCACTACACTTGTCTCAGACATCTTCTACTTTAGTTTCACACACAAACTGGATAAGATTACTTGAATACAAAATGAAACTTAAATTATAACTACTTTGGACCAGACAAACCCAAAAAAATGTCAAAGTGCTGTGGTTACAAGTCATTTAATTCCTCCATCTTAGACAAGCAAGCTGTTACTGCAACTGTCCTTAAACTAATTTTTAAAGTACTCTTCATGGAAGGAGGACTGCCCTTCTGGGAAAGAGGGGAAAACAAAAAAAAAAACCTCACCCAACCGCGATCTCTAATCCCACCACAATGCTCCCCAATCATCACTTGATGGCATATAAAAGGCATGGATGGGAACTTTTCCTTAATTAAAAAAGGCCAAAGGAACAAAATTATGTCTTCATCTACATATGCATGCTCAGAAATCCAGCATGGTAATACAGAGTTGCATCTTGTTTTGTTACACATCCAAAACAAACTAAGGAAACACTTAAGTCACATATGCATGGTAGCAAACAGATGGCAGCTCATAAATAAAGGACAAAGTTAAATGCTTAACTGGTCCACATACAAGGTTACATTACAAACTTCATGTTCCAACATTTATTTTGCCTTATCTAGTAGCGTACCTGCAAACACCTAGGGGCAAAATATGGGCAAATTACGTAAGGGAAATGAGTACATTAGAAGTGGCCTGCATTGATCAAATACATTGCATATAAAATCCGATTTAAGCAGCCAATATCATCTCCGAGAAAAGTAATACAATTATTATGGCCTACAGTACTTTTCCAAGTTTTTGGCTACAACCTCCCAATTATTTACAATTAAGGAATATACAAGACTGACAAGAGTCCAAGTCTTGCTAGCTTACCTCATACTGCATGCCATACTCCTCTGTTGTGACATCACAATCTTATTACAGGAGCAACTGTGACTCCACAATCAATTTTCTTTGACTTCAAGTAGGGAGAAAGCAGCAGGTACAGACCAATTCCTCAGCAGACAAGATCCTGTTTTCATACAAATGTCATCAGTAATAAATAAAGGGGGGAAAAAACAACAAAAACACTAATGGGAAATACATGTATGGTTAACTTGTAACATTTTTTGAGCACACTAAAATTGGTTTAATACAGGAAAATAAAGCCGCTATATATAGGAGTCAATGATCTGCACTGCAAAGTAGGATTAAGAAAAATAATTTAGTGGAAAATATAAGCAGCAAGTTAAAAAGTTAGGCTAGTTTTGCAGAAAGAAAAGCGCAGAGAGCACACTGTTTTATAAAGCGCTGATGCAGCAACTTGCAGAATACACAGAGTAAAAACGCACTCAATTGTTGTAACTGCTAAAGAAACAGGACAGAGGTTCAGAGTCAACTCATCCCCACAAGGAATACTAGGATGCTAAAAAGGGAGCTGGTGTACTCTGGGTGACAAATGGTATACTAAGGAATTGCAAAAATTCTTGAGTGCGCCACTGTACTAGTCAAGGACAGCCTAAAATAACAGCCTCAAACACATTCCTGTTGAAGCTTCCAGTAAGACGAAGAGGGAAAATAAGATATACTAGTTGAGATTATACATCCTTGCCCCATTTTAGGATATAGCCACATAATATACACTAACCATGTTTAAGGCACATCCAGCTGCGCTGAAGACAAATGACTCCTGTTGGGAAAAGCAAAACGAGGAAATGGATGCTGTTCTGGCAAATAAAAAACTAAATAAACAAATGGGGTGGTCGCTGCAAGATGGGGGGGGGGGCAGTTGCTGTAATCCTAAAAATTATGGACATACCAGCTAGTACGGCTCAGTTTTACAGTTAAGACTGAAAATATGCAAGGGGAAAAATAAAAGAAAAAAATTATGAGAATTTTTTTTTTCAAGATTTCACATTAAGCAGACTCTGCCAGTTTTGACAATTTTTACAAATTTACCTCTGGGATAACTGGTTAAATGACATCACAATGTACATCTGAAATGCAAGTGCACATCATCTTCCCTTCTTAGAAAGGTAAGTTGAATGACAGAGGTGTGCTAAACTACATAAGAAGCATTAATTTGCTTGTAGTAACCAATCTGCCCATTCAGTGTCAACAGGGAAGAAGACACCTATCCCAGCATTATTTGGGAATAAGGCAGAGAAACAATGCTAGAAAGGATATCAGTACTTTGTGATGCTTCACATAAAAAAAGCAATCAAGAAAATCACCAATTCACTTTCTGCATGTATAAGCCAGCTGAAGAAATTCTATGCAGAGAAAGGATGGACAGACTCCAAAGAAGATATGAACATGATAAAGTGCTGGGAGGGGGCAACTAAGTATCTTATAACAAACTGGGTAAAGTGATGATGACTGAACTGAAAAGTGCAAAGCAGACTAGTTATCCCAACAACCTCACCCAAAGTAAACAGCATCATCAGTGTCTTCAAAGTAAAGACTTATTTTTTGCACAAAAAGATACCTCATATATAGCCAAAGAACACTGCATATGATAAAAAGAAAATTTTTCAACAAGCCATACTTGATGAAAAATGTTCAAATGTAGTCTCAGGCAACTCAACCATCAGACATGCAAGTCAAAACTCTAGGTGTCAAACATAAAAATGAGATGGGTAATGTAGGTATTATGTGGAGCAAATCAGCAATACTTCCGAGATGGATGCCAACACAAAATATTTCTGCAGCAGGCTCCAATCACTGCCTGCAGTCAATCATTTAAGTACAACCCCCACATCCAAATTAAGAGAGAGGAGCCAGACTTCCTGAAAAAAGAGTTGCCACCGTCAGCCAAGGCAGGAATCAGCAGACTGAACTCAGCTATAGTGTTGATTAAAAAAAAAAAAAAGCTGTAAGTCAAGACTAAAGGTGCACTGATGACCCATCAAGGCAGTGCAATGACAGAAGTAAAGTCAGTGCAACACAATACAGGTACTTGATGCACATCATATTAGCATGGAAAACTTGGCAGTGAAGGCAACAAATTGACAAAACTACAGCAGCAACAGAGAAATTATAAATACAAAAATAAGTGACTGCACCAAATGCCATATGCAGAAAAAAAAGGAGAAAGATTAAAATTATACTTGTTTAAGCAAAATGTAAAGGCTGGCATGCAAGTGTTTCAAATTATTCAAATGAAAAAGCAAGCAGCATGCAAGTGTAAGACATCTTTCATGGTCAGAATGCATAGTCAACAGAAGACAGACAACTTGTAAGGCAAGGCAATTTAAAGGTCATCACTTAGAGACTACAACAAATTCAACAGTTCAAAAAAGTGCACTGGTTAGTAAATCAAACATCTTGATTATATCATTTGTATGCAACTATGACAACATTTCTGACAAAAACATAATACAGGCAAACAGAATCCAATACAGCCAACCAGGAATCTGTATCACTCTTGTACGGTATTCAAGTATGTGGTACACAATTTCATGACTGCTAAAATAATTTAAAAATTTAATTAAAAATAGGGATCATACCAATATTAATTTGCAAAAACACTTTCACACACAGCATAAAAGCAATTCACCTTATCCCTAGCAAGGTTATGCAACAAATACGTAAAAGAAAAAAATGAAGTACAATGATACTGGCTATATTTACCTTTTAAAGTTTACTGCTGACACCATTTATCTGTAACTGGTACGCAACGTTTCAACTACCATAAAATTCTATTCTATTTTTTCTTCAGCCCACACACAGATAAGAAAAAAGGAAGTTATGTCTTACCACAACGTTCCACCTGTGTTGTCAATCTTCACTAATCCTTGATGGTGGGCTCTGTTCCAACCCACGGAACAGATTCTGTCATTTACTTCAACTTGCACTTTCCAAATTCTCTAGCCAGGCTTGACCCATAGTGCTCCTCTCTAAATTAACTCAGACTGACCTTGCCTAAAATAGTGGCAGCCAGATAGTAAATAAGCAAAGACCAGATCTGTGTCCTTAGGTCTCAGGCAGGGGGAAAGGGGGGGGGGGGGTCAAGGATTAGTGAAGACTGACACAGATGGAACGTTGTGGTAAGACATAACTTCATCTGATGTCAATCTTAAAATTATTGACTGTGGGACAGAGTCCCTAGCAACCTAAATCTTGGGAGGTCTCGCAGAAGGATATTCCTAAGCTTTATGTTCAATGTTATTGAGCTTTTAACACTAGTCCAGCAGAGATGGTTGGAAGGGGCACCTTTGTTCTCCACACAAGGGGTATCAAATAAGAAGATAAGTAAAACATTAAGAAAAGGGCGACAGTACGGAGTGAATTATTATTATTCCAGTTTGGTGACCAGGGAGGTCCACTGGGCTCGAGAGCCCATTTTCAGCGGAGACCCGGGGAGAAAAGCTCCACAATACAAAGTCACATTAGAGAATTACAAGAAAAATATTTGCATTGCAATCAACAGGTAGTATTACAGTTAAAACAGGTATCATTCAGTAAAGACGGCAAAACTATTAAAAATTTTTCAAGAGAAAGACAGGCATACAGCATAATGGCTGGATGTTACTGTTTAGTTACATTTATAATCTAAGTATATGAGAGAAATTAGGAAGCTATGAAGGTTAGCTAGGAGAGGAGGAGGAGCAGAGTTAGGAGGTATGAGTTGAAGAGTGCAGTTACATTTCCTGTGAAGAAACAGGTAAGAGAAGTTGTGTTTTGAAGGTGTGTGTTTTGTGAAAAGTCCTCAGAGTAGAGGGCAGGGCATTCCATTTTTTGGCTAAGGAAAAGAAGAGTAGAAGCTGACCAGCTGGGCGCTTGGGTTTTTGGACGATTATAAGGTTTTGGTGAGTAGATCTAAGGGGGGTATATGGTTGTAGGATATTAGACAATGCAGGTCAGCTAGTAGGTTGGAATAATAATTTGTGGGCTGTGACTATTTGTATGAAGTCAAGTTGATTAAGGAGTTCAAGCCAATTTAAAGAGCGTAGGGAGTTGCAGTGATGGAAGGAGGATTTTGCCTTGGTAGCGAATCTGGAGATTTTGTTGTAGTATACTTCCACTTTGGAGGTGAGGGTGGAAGATAGATAGGTAAGCAGAGGAGCGCCATACAAAAGAGAGGGGAGGAGACAGGTAGTGGCCAAAGTTGGTCTGGTGGAGGGAGTGAGGAAGTGGTTGTTTCTGTAGAGTAGGCAGAGTTTTATGTGGGTTTTCTTGATGTTAAGTTGGATGTGAGTATTGAATTTTAAGTGTTCACCAATGGTGACCCCCAGGAGTTTGGCAGAGGGATCGCCTTCGATAATAGAATTGTTAAGGCTCATAATTTGAAGTGAATTTTTATCAATAGGAGTGGATTTTGAGGGAGTGAATAGAAGAATCTTAGTTTTATTAGCGTTTAGTGAGAGGTGGTTTTGGTGCATCCAGTTTCCAGTAGTTGAGAAGGCAGTTTGAGTTACAGACTGAAGATCAGATAGGTTAGAGGCGCAGCAGATCAAAGTGGAATTGTCTGCGTATTGGACAATTCTGGTATTGGGTATGGCTTTGTAGAAATCGTTAATAAAGATGTTAAACAGCAAAGGGCCTAGTATGGAACCTTGGGGTACTCTTGTAGGGGTGAGAAGGAAAATGGAGGAGGCCTGGCCCCATTTGACAGCTTAGGACCGGTCAGAAAGATAGCAGGAGAACCAGGAAAAGGTTTTTTGGGAGATGTAGAGATTCGATAGATGATTTAATAGATGGGTGTGGGAGATGGTATCAAAAGCTTTAGATAAGTCTAACAGAACAGCTGAAACTATATTATCAGAGTCTCAAGCTAGACTGACAAAGTAAGGACAGAAGGGCTGTGTTGGTACTGTGTCCAGGGCGGAAGCCATGTTGGGTAGGAGAGAGTAGCTTGTGTTCAGTAAGGAATGGCATGAGCTGCAGGTGTATGCATTTTTCAAGAAGTTTAGAGATTGGCGATAGGGCGGAAATTGGAAACATTACAGTTTTTACCACCCTTGTGGAGTGGTAGAATAAATGCAGAACGCAATAGTATGGGTACATAGGACTCAAGTAGTGATCTATTTATCAGGATGCCGATAGGAAAAGCAATACCGGAGGCAATTTTTAAGGAGGTGGAAGGAATGTTGTCGGGGGCATTGGTGCAAGGTTTAAGTTTGGAGAGAAGCTTTTTTTATATGGTAGGTGGATACAGGTTTAAGTTAAAAAGTAGAGGGTGTAGGAGAGAAGGAGGAGGAAGCTTGAGCAGAGGGGGGGTGGAGGGTTATTGTTGGGGAAGGTCTTGATTAGATCAGCAATAGAAGAGGTGAAGAAGGTGTTGAATATTTTGGCGATTTCTTGTTCAGATTTACTAGTATCAGGACATGGGTTGTTTTTTGTACCAGGCTTAAGAAGGGAATAAATAGAGCTCCAGAATTGTTTGAGTTTTTTTGCATGATTTAGTTGGAGTTTGATGTAGTATGATTTTTTATCTTTAATGACTTGTTTGTTAGCTTGGTCTCGCAGCGGTTTGTATTTAAGTAACAATACAGGCTGTTTATGTTGGAGATAGCATTTCCAGGTTTTGTCTCTCTGTATCATAATTTTTTTGGTTTCTTTGTTAAGCCATGGGGCGGTTTTAACTTTAACTCTTTTTGTTCTTATTGGAGTTAGGGAGTTTAGGACAGTTAAGAATGTAGAGTTGAAATGGTCAATGGCATAGTCTAAAGGTAGGGTTTTTAGTGGGTTCCAGTTAGTGAACTAAAGGGAGTCAGAAAAGGTAGAAGGGTTAAAGTTAGCGAGGTTTTGAGTATGTAAGAGTTGGTGGGAATGTGAGAAAGAGGGTGTAGCTCTATGGGTGAAGGCAGGGAGGTGGTCTCCTAATGCGTCAGGAGTGACTCCAGATTTTGATATTTTGTTTGGGTGAGATACCAGGATCCAGTCTAGGATTGAGCCTGGGGGGTTGGTTTTGTTGGGCCTAGTAATGGACTTAGTGAGCTGAGTAAAACTGGAGATAGATTGAACTGGTAGCATTAGGATCGATGATTCTTTGCCAGTCAGTATTTACATCACCCATAATATAGGTTTCAAGTTTAATATTAGAGGAGGTCCAGGACAGGATGTCTTCCAGGGTATTGGTGTTGTTACCAGGAGGAATACAGAGGGAGTTGATGCAGATATTTTTATGGTAGTTTAATTTTTAAAAGGCCAGTTACAAGTTATTTTTAAAAGGCCAGTTACAAGTTAAGCATCATTAAAGGAAGGGTTAGGGTAGGGAGTGATGGACAAATTATTTGAGTAGAGTATAGCTACGCCACCACCTCTTTTACTAAGGCGGTCGGATCGGAGAGATTGATAGCTGGAGGGAAGGAATTCTGAGTCGGTTATGTGTGGTTGTAACCAGGTTTCAGAGATGGCTACAATGTCAGGTATATTATGATTGAGCCAGGCATGAAAGAGGGTAAGCTTATTTGCTAAGCTCTGAGCATTGATGGTGAGGAATTTAAGGTATTTACTGGTGGATTTGTTGTTGGGTTGTTTGTTAGAGAAATGTTTGGTCCTGGGTTGGGATGAATGTCGCCTGCTAATCCGAGGAAAGAGAGAAGGGGAATAAGTTTGTGAGGATTGTGTTTGGTTAGGAATGGATGGTAGGGGGTGGGTTTGGATTTGTAGAATTCAGTAGGGATTCAGAAGTTTTACTTTTAAGAGAAGGATAGGGTCAGAGGGAGATAATGAGGCAGATATATTATGGAAGTGATTTGTGAGGTGGGGGTGAGGAGGAGGAGGTACAGGGTATAGGTGGAAGTTGGTATAAGAGGAAGCGTGATACAAAACAAGTAGAATGAGGATTAGGACAGATGTAGGGGTAAGGATTATAGTAGAAAAAGTGAGCATGGTAGATTGAAGTCAGATTAGAAATGAGAAGATATTTAGGCCAAAGAGAGTTAGATAGGTCCCTTGTGTGCATCAACTATCCAAGCAATATAACCCTCTGTCTACAGAAAAATGGAATGATGCAGAGAAGCCCAAACCAACTAACACACACAGTTCCCAAATGACAATTATTAAATGAGGGAAAAGCAACGTCCGAGGATTACTGATTTACCAAAGATGTGTGTTCCCAACAATAACGCTTATATCCTATCACATAAAATCCAGGACGCATACATATAACTTTGATAAAAAGAAAAAAACAGACTTGCAATATCCTATATAGCAATTCAAAAAGCCGTAGTTGCTACTGTAGGTTAAGTTTTAAGTGTTATATCATGAATCACAACTTGAATATACGAGGGAGTTCACCACATTCCCCTAGACAGCCTGCCTGTAAACAATGTAGGGGATAGTGTTCTTAGTCCCATAAGTTGTAATGTGCACTGTCCATTCCCTGTTAAAAACTCAAAACAAAGCATTATTTTAAGCATAAATTTGTATCTAAACCACGCAGTTGATATTCATATAAACCTCCAACAGGTCAAATGCATAAAAAAAAAAAAACACAGATGAAAAAGTACAGTTGTGTACCTACCATAAATGTAGATGTTGAGTGTATTCACTGTTGCAGTCATTACACTTGGGTTATCCTGCTGGCAGGCTACCCGCAGTTAACCTGAATTCCAAAGTCCTGGTCCGGCGCCGGTTGCTGTCGCCTCTTCCCTGACGTCAGTGCGCCAGGGGTATAAAAGATGTAGCCAATGCCATTTTCTTCAGTTTTTCGTGCCCCAGATGTCAGGTGCCCCCAAAAGGGTAGGCTAAAAAATTCTGATTATGAAAAAGCATGCATATAACCCTTCCTCTACAAGCAAATACACCACATAGGTTGTATAGAATAGAGCGGTACAGATAAGTCCCAGCAATGAAAGGGGGATGGTGGGAGGGTAACCTGGACTGCAACAGTGAATACACTCTAACATCTACATTTATGGTAGGAACACAACTGTACTATGTTCATCATGTTTCACTGTTGCAGTCATTACACTTGGGTAGAATCCCAAAGCTGAGGTTGGGTGGCTAGGCCTAAATAGAATTAGGAGTGGCTATGAGGCCCTGCAGAACTGCAGTGGCTAAGCCTGCTCTGGATTTAGAGTAAAGAGGTAAGTGATGGTGCTTTGTAAAAAAAGTGTGCACTGAAGACCAGGTTGCAGCCTCCAAAATCTCCTTGGTTGGTACTCCTCTGAGGAAGGCTGCTGAAGTGGCTGCTGCTCTGGTAGAATGTGGCCCAATGCCCTTAGGTACTGATTTGCCATGTTGAGAATAGCAGAAACGAATGCAGTGGCCTATCCATTTTGAAATAGTCTGCTTTGAAATAGCTTTTCCTTGTGATCCTGCAGCATATGCCACTAAGAGTTGCTTCTGACAGCTTTAGTTTTGTCCAAGTAAAAGCGTAGCTGCCTGTGTATGTCCAAAGAATGCAGAAGTCTCTCCCCCTTATTCTGCGGGTTTGGATAAAAGGTAGGCAAAATGTATGGTTTGGTTAAGAGCCACACTGGACACTACCTTAGGCATAAATGTTGGGTTTGTCCTTAGAGAAACCCTGTCCGGATGGAAAATAATAAAAGGTTCCACAGCCATTAGTGCCTGTAACTCTGAGACTCTTCTTGCTGAAGTAATTGCTAGGAGAAGAGCTGATTTCCATGATAAGTATTTTATCTCAGCTGTAATGGCTGGCTCAAAAGGAGGCGGTGTGAGTTTTTCCAAGACAAAATTGAGAACCCATGCAGGTAGTGGAGCTCTCCTTGGTCTTACGTTTTTGGTCCCTAGGAGATACTGCTTTAGCAGTGGAAGAGAAAAAATAGGTGGGTCTGTATTGTAATGAGCTGAAATGGCAGAGGCATGGATCTTAACTGATGAGAAGGATAGGCCTTTCTCCAGCATCTCACTTAGGTATTGTAAAATCTAAGGAATATTTGGTACAAGTGTGTCAATTCCTTGCGCCTGGTTCCAAGCACAGAATCTCTTCCATTTTTCTGCATAAGATTTTCTGGTGCTGGGCCTCCTGGCCTCCAAAATAACATCCATAAAGTACAGTTGTGTACCTACCATAAATGTAGATGTTCGAGTGTATTCCCTGTTGCAGTCATTACTCTTGGGTTATCCAGCTGGCAGGCTATCCTCAGCCAGCCAGAATTTCAAAGTCTAGGTCCGGCGTCGGTTGCTGTCGCCTCTTCCCTGACGTCAGTGTGCCAAGGGTATAAAAGATGCAGCCGACGCCATTTTCTTCAGTTTTTCTTGCTCCATAAGTTAGGTGCCCCCAAATTGGTAGGCTGAAAAAATATGCCAATAAAAATGCATGCAAAAAAATAACATTTTCTTCATCTACAAGCAAATACACCAAAAAGGTTGTATAGGATAGAGAGGTGCAGACAGACCCAGCAAAGAAAAGGGGGGTGGTGGGTGGGTAACCTGGACTGCAACAGTGAATACACTCTAACATCTACATTTATGGTAGGTACACAAATGTACTATGTTCATCGTGTTTCACTGTTGCAGTCATTACTCTTGGGTTGAATCCCAAAGCAGAGTATGGGTGGCTGGGCTAAATAGGATTAGGAGAGGCTATGAGGCCCTGCAGGACTGCAATGGCAAAGCCTGCTCTGGACTTAGAGGTAAGTGGTAGTATTTGTGAAGGTGTGCACTGAACACCAAGTTGCAGCCTCCAAGATATCTTTGGTTGGTACTCCTCTGAGGAAGGCTGCTGAAGTGGCTGCTGCTCTGGTGGAATGAGGCCTAATGCCCTTAGGCACTGATTTGCCATGTTGAGAATAGCAGAAACGGATGCAATGGCCTATCCATTTAGAAATAGTCTGTTTTGAGATGACCTTGCCTTGTGATCCCCGCAGCATATGACACAAAGTTGCTCAGTCTTTCTGAAAGCTTTAGTTCTGTCCAAGTAGAAGCGTAGCTGCCTGTGTATATCCAAAGAATGCACAATTTTCTCACCCTTGTTCTGTGGATTTGGATATAAGGTAGGCAAGTGAATGGTTTTGGTTGAGGGCCACACTGGACACCACCTTAGGCATAAATGTTGGGTTTGTCCTCAAAGAAACCCTGTCTGGATGAAAAATGATGAAAGGTTCCACAGCCATGAGTGCTTGTAACTCCGAGACTCGCCTTGCAGAGGTTATTGCTAGGAGCAAAGCTGTTTTCCAGGATAAGAATTTTATATCTGCTGTTGATGCTGGCTCGAAAGGAGGCAGTGTGAGTTTTTCCAAAACATAATTGAGGTCCCAGGCTGGAATTGGTGCTCTCCTTGGAGGCCTAATGTTTTTGGCCCCTCTGAGGTACTGCCTTATTAAAGGATGAGAAAAGATAGGTGGTTCCATATTGTAATGGGCTGAAATGGCAGAGGCATTAATCTTAATTGATGAGAAAGAAAGGTCTTTGTTCAGCATCTCAGTTAGGTATTGTAAAATCTGAGGGATATTTGGTACACACGTGTCAATCCCTTCTTCCTGGTTCCAAGCACAGCATCTCTTCCATTTCTCTACATAAGATTTTCTGGTACTGGGCCTCCTGACCTCCAAGATAACATCCAAAACAGCTTTTGAAAGAGGAGTGTTCTGAAAGGCTACATTATCTGCCATGCTGCCAGATTTAAGGTCCTGAGTTGGCTGTGCAGGATCTGATTTTGTTGGGTCAGCAAGTGAGACGTTTGAGGCAATATCCATGCTGGACCTTGAGACAATCTCTTTAGGATTGGGTACCAGTGCTGGCGTGGCCAGTCTCGTGTAATCAGTATCATTTTTGGCTTCTCTTGTCTGACCTTTAGGAGTACCCTGGGAAGGAGAGGCAGTGGAGGAAAGGCATATACTGTTAGATTTTTCCAGCTGAAGGATAGGGCATCCACTTTCCATGCTTGCTTGTGATAAATCCTTGTGCAAAATCTCTGCAATTGGCAGTTGTGAGGGGAGGCAAATAGATCTATGTATGGGCATCCCCATTTCCTTATTATCATACTGAAGACTTGTGGATCCAGTTATCATTCATGGGGATCCATGAGGTTTCTGCTTAATCTGCCAGAGTATTTGTTTTTCCTGGCAGGAATTGTGCTTGTAGGTGAACTTGAAAAGCCAATGCTGTGTCCCATAAGGTCACTGCTCGTCTGCAGAGGGGGTAGGAATGTGTACCTCTCTGCTTGTTTATGTACCACATGACCGTAGTGCTGTCTGGCTTTATCAATAACTGTCCTGGATGAAGCAGGTCCTTGAAAGCTGTCAGGGTATTTTGAACAGCTAGCATCTCTTTTTGATTGATGTGAAGATGCATCTGGTTTGCAGGCCATGTGCCCTGAATATATTTTCCTGTCATATCGGTCACCCAGGCATAATCTGATGCATCCGTTGTCCGTGTCTGTCTGGCTGTGGGTAGACTGAATGGCAGACCCTTGCTGTAATGACAGGCTTCTGCCCACCATCACAACTCTTGTTGCAGGCAAGGAATGAGTGCAATTACCGTCTCCAGGCTGTGGCAATGCAGAGTCCAAACACTTTTTAGATACCATTTGCAGTTTCCTCATATGCAGTCTGGCATATGGAATTAGTAGAATGCAGGATGCCATGAAACCCAAGGCATGCAGGATTTTCCTCACAGATAAGTGGGGTTTTGTTGCCAGTTTCTTGAAGTAAGTAGTCAGATGCTTTTGTTTGTCTGGCGTGAGATAAGCCATCTGGGCAGTTGCATTTAAGCTTGCACCCAGGAATATTATCTCTTGAGAGGGCACTAGTTTTGATTTATTTTCATTTACTGTGTACCCTAGGCCAATTAGTAATTTTTTTTTACAAACGCCAGATGCTTTAGAAGAATATCTTTGTTCTCTGCTTGAATTAGGCAGTCGCCCAAGTAGGGATATATTTGAATTCCTTTTTGTCTGCAAAACGCAATTACTGGTGCCAGGCATTTTGTGAAGACCCTGGGCGCAGTAGAAAAGCCAAAGGGCAGTACAGAGAATTGGTAATGCATTGAGCCAGCTATGAAGCTGAGGTATCTTCTTCAAGATTGTCTGATTAGGACATGCAGGTATGACTCTTAGGTCCAAAGTTACGAGCCAAGCCTTCTTGCCCAGCATGGGCAGTAGCTGCTGTAGAGTCACATCTTGAATATTGGAACTTCCAGAAACGCATTTAGTATAGACAGGTCCAGTATTGGTCTCCAGGTTTTGTCCTTTCTGGGTACTAGGAAAAGTCTGGAGTAAAATCCTTACCCCTGCTCTTGTTGTGGTACTTGCTGAATGGCCCTCATGTCCATGAGGGCTTTAATTTGTTTTTGTGCCTCTGCTCATTGATTGTGTGGCAGGTCTGGCATACCTTCTGACCTTGGTTGTGTGTGAAAATGGAACCTGTAGCCTTGGGACACTATGTTCAGGACCCATTTGTCTTGGGTAACCATTTGCCAATTTGATGAAAAAAGTGCTAGTTTTCCCCCTAAGGGGGCTGCCAAAAGAAAAGTGCTTGGATCTGGTAGAGGAAAGTAATTCGGACTGTTTCCTATAAGGCTGTGATTTGTCTTCTCCGCTTTTGGAGGTAAAAGCACCCCATTGTTTGGGCCTGAATGAGCCCTGGGGCTATTGCCTGCCTCTAGGGCATCTGAATCTGCCTCTTTGTGGCCTGTCTGACACTAGAAAGGACCAATTCTTAGAAGGCCAGTTCCTGCTAAATCTGTGTGGCTGTACCTGTAAGAAATCCTTTACTGTCTGCATAGATTTAGCTTTATCCTCCATTTTCTTCAACACCTCTTCTGCCTTAACACCAAACAAAGTATCATGCTGTAATAGAGCATCCAATAATTTTGCCTTAACATGATCAGGCAGATTCTGTTCCTTTAACCAAGCATGCCTTATCTAATAACAGAACCTGTAACAGCGGCCCTGAAGGAGGCCTCCAGTGAATCATAACCACATTGCAAAGTATGTTTTCCCACTTGTTCAGCTGCATGCAATAAATCCTGCAAATCTTTGTTCTCAGAACATTCAGAATTTGTCAACATTTTTTGTTTTAACAAAGACCAAGTATTGCTGATATTTGAGCATATGAAACTGACCATTTAAAGCCCTTACAGCCAAGGTAGCAGAAGTGTAGACTTTTTCCCCCCCATCTGTCCAGAGCCCTAGAATCTCTATCTGAGGGGACAGGGTTTTTAGCAGTAGCAGCCTTCACCTCTTTGGGACCCTGTGAGATAGTTTCTGGGTCAGCAGCAGGGTTTTTATATAGAAATGTATGGGAATCTGGAACCCTGTAGTACCTGTCCAGCTTAAAAGGTGCAGGAGGTAGAGAGTCTGGAGACAGGCCGGACTCTGAAAATACATCATCTACTATGTCTAAAACAGGAGGAATTGCAAGAGGTCTTTGTTGAGGTAGTAAAAGAAAGTCTCCAAGCCTTTTCTTAGAATCTGAATAATCTTGGCTTGCCCAGTGGAAATGCTCCCTCATGGTATACAGGATTTCCCCAAATGAGTAATCCTCAGGAGGAGAAGCTGAAGGAATAGAATCTTCAGCATCAGAATCCTCATAGGGAGGAACAGAATATCCCTGTTCTGAAGAGGAATCAGAGAAAATGGAAACCTGATCAGAGGAATCATTAAGTATCTTGCCTAGGCCTCTTATCAGGAGGGGGATGAGAACCCCTGATCAAAGTAAATTAGGTCTTCGGCCATTTTGAGCATCTGTTTCTTAGGCACAGAAGTCTGTCCTGGAGAATGCTGTACTTGTTTCCTTGTCTTTAAAACCGTTTTAGACCTTGTCTTGGATGCTGAAGTAGGCTTGAAATAAAGTTGTGTAGGTCTGAAAACACCCTCAGGAGCCAATGGCTGCTCAGCGGTTCCGGACCCATCTGAGGGATTAGTTTCCGATGGGCCAATACCTTGAGTATCCAGAGGCCTAGTTGTCTCCATGTGGGAGTCAGAAGCGGCTCTGAGGTAGAGGGAGTCAGGGGCTGCGAAAGCGCCTCACTGAGCACCGGCGAACCGGCAACTGGCCTAGGAGAGGTTTCGTCGTAAGTTTTGGACCACGGATGCCTGTCTTTTCTTTATCCTTGCGTTTTTTATCAATTCTGGTCGTCGGTTGTTCCGACGGCATTATATAGTTAAACCTTCGACCAAAGTAATGAAAAGCAAAATCGTACAGACACTTTATCGCGCGTTGGTTAAATCTAGCACAAAACCAACAACTAGCAACGTCGTGGTCAGGGGCCTAGGCAAGGAATACAGTAAGAATGAAAGTCCTTATGAGGTATTTGCTTCCCACAAGAAATATAATTGTTAACTTATTCTGACATCGGTCTGGAGCAAGAAAAAAGTTTCCCCAACGGGGTACTTAGCTTTATTGAAGACTTCAGATCTGAAATTAAATTTCGAAAATCTCAGGAGTCGGCCGACTGGCACTTGCCAACTGATTTTGCTTTGGGCACCGAGCTGCAAGAAAGACTGATGAAAATGGCATCGGCTGCATCTTTTATACCCCTGGTGCACTGACATCAGGGAAGATGCATCAGCAACCGACGCCGGACCAGGACTTTGGAATTCAGGCCGACTGCGGGTAGCCTGCCAGCAGGATAACCCAAGTGTAATGATTGCAACAGTGAAACACGAACATCCAAGTTTACTTGGCCATCACTAAAGGCCTAACAGGAACACTATTATGTCATCCAACTGTTGATAATTCAATATGGCTCAACGTCTGTATCCTTGGTCAAAAATACCACATCTGATACAAAATTCACAACCAAATATTTGAATCTAGACAATACTAACACATACAATTACTCAAATGTTCATTAATGCCCTTAAATGGTGCACATAGTCCATATTTCCTGTTCGCGCCAAGCTATTAACCTTTATAAACCTAAATAGTTCAAAAAATGAAAAGACTGGCCACTTCCAAGGCCTATAAAAACTCTACTGCTGCCGTCGGCTGTGCAATGTTTCGGTAGGGCTTCTCACTTACATCAGTGAACTAAAAGGCCCACTTAACTGTAATAAAAACACCTGTCCCAAAAGTCACTATAAACTTGTAATACGAAAAACAAAGACCGTGAGTTCACCTAAGCTGGCATCCTTGAATTCAATGGAAATAGAATCCACAGACAAGTAAAATTCCAAAACTCAATCTCCATTTAACAAAAACAGACAAACAAAAATAACAAAATCAGATAAAAGTCCCTTAATGTCCACACGATAAGCGATTTCGATAAAAATCTTCCGATCGTAATGAAAAAAATGGGACTAACATTCATTTTAAATGGTATAACTAAGTAGCCGTCCAATCCACATGCACAAGGGAATTACTTTTAACCAATCCATTAAACCTTAATTAATTTTACAAGATTTGCTGATTAATTATGCCTGCTTTATTAAGGATTATAATCCTATGTAGAAAATTTCATAAAGAGAAAAGCTTTCTTGACACTTGGATGCAAACAGATATGTCTGCTTGCTATCTATTCAAGCTTGTCATTCTAATTTTCGCATCTTTGATTGGATGTGAATGTAGCTTGACATGTACATCATAGGATTGGATCTGAAAAAGTGGGAAATGGAAGCACTCTGCTAGGTATATGCAAATGAGGTGGAATGGAGTTTTAATGGATTGGCGTAAAGTATTTTTCTTGTGTATGTCGTTTGAATGGTTCATTAAGGAATTTAATCTTTTTGAAAAGTTTTTATGAAGGGAAGAGCATTTAAGTTGTTTGAATGTAAATAGATATGGTAATTCATTATCTATCTGCTTGCTACTTTTGACTGGATGTGAGCACAGCTTGATTTGCATACCATGAATTGCATCTAAAATGGCGGGAAATGGAAGCGTTCAGCTCCGTATATGCAAATAAGGTGGAGCAGCACTTTAATGGATTGGATGAAAGTAATTCCCTTGTGCATGTGGATTGGACGGCTACTTAGAGTTATACCATTTAAAATGAATGTTAGTCCCATGTTTTCATTACGATCTGAAGATTTTTATCGAAAGCGCTTATCGTGTGGACATTAAGGGACTTATCTGATTTTGTTATTTTTGTTTGTCTGTTTTTATTAAACAGAGATAGAGTTTTGGAATTTTACCTGTCTGTGGATTCTATTTCCATTGAATTCAATGATGCCAGCTTAGGTGAACTCACTGTCTTTGTTTTTCGTTTTTCTTCTTTTGAGACCGTTCACCACAGAGTTGGGGGAATCTTGTTTTTATTGAATAAACTTGTAACAGGAAGCTATGAATCCAGCAGTTCCCTCAAAAGTCCAAAAACACACCGCACCATAAAAAGAGACATATAAATATCACCTTTGATATCAATAGTCTTAAGCCTTCACAAACCTGACTGGTCTACAAACACTTGAATAACATCAGTTCTTCAAAAGCATGTAAATGCTGCTTCTTACTTCATGATGAAATATAATTCCTAGACTTTCTGCAAAACCTTCAAAAGCAGTATAGAGGTGCTTCTTTTAAAATATGGTTTGCCGAGGACTGGGCTCTGTGGATTTCTGAAGGAGCTTGATTAATCCACCGATCCTTAGCGGCTCCGTCAAACAGTTACCGACCTTGTTCATATCTTCAGGGTCTTTAAAGATTTCCTCGATCAGCTCATCAACTTCCTGTTGTTTTGGAACTCAAGTCCGAAGTAGTCACCTTCTGATAAATTAAGGCTATCACAGACAGCATCAAGTAGGATTCTTCCCTGGTGCTTTTTGCTGTACACCTACTTCATTAGTGCAGCTACACATCTATTAATAAAAACAAGGTCAATTGATTTATGACCTATGGTAGTAATAATAAATATGTTTGTGACGTTTAAGGAATAAGTGGAAGATCCTTAAAACGGATGGTGGTTTGAGGGATCTGGTATGGGATGCACCAAGGTTTGTCTACAAGAGAAACCAAAAATTAAAGCAAATTCTGTGTGATAGGGATCCTTTTGACAGTGTTAAAAGCTTAATTTCCTACAATAGGAGAAAAGGCACCTATCCTCGTTACAAGTGTAGAGCATGTAGCTGGATAAGTAAAGAATGTACCTTCATACATCCTACTACAGGCAAGGTTTATAGCCCCCATTTATTAGCCACTAGTGATGCTGTTAATGTTATTTACTTGGCAAGATTTACCTCCTGCCGGAGCTAGGCACTTCATGAATACCCTGGGCGCAGTAGATAAGCCAAAGGGCAGTGCAGAGAACTGATGGTGCGTGTAGCCTGCTTTGAAGTGTAAGTATCTTCTGCAAGATTCCCTGATTGGGATGTGCAGGTATGCTTCTTTTAAATCTAGTGTTGCCAACTAGGCATCTTTGCCTAGCATAGGACGTAATTGGTGAAGAGTCAGCATCTTGAATTTTGGAATTTCCAAAAAAGTGTTTAGGAGTAGACCGGTCCAGGATAGGATGCCATGAAAAAAGAAGTTATGTTCTTACCATAACGTTCCACGTGAGTTGTTCATCTCGCCTTTGTTCTTACACATGGGTTCGGAGCCGATCCCTCGGCTCAGAGTCTGCCACATTGCAAGCTCTGCGTCTAAGAGAAGCTCGAGGCACAGTCCCTATCCCATGATCCTCAGATCTAGTTTGCTATGAAAACCAGACAACAGAAGACATACCCGCCTACCCATGCATACGTATCAATACACAAATACAGGTATATACCCAAAATGTAAGGACAGATATACGCATATACATTATACATGTCCAAATATGAACGCATACATAGAGACAGGCAGTCCAAAGGGACCATGAGAAAAGACAACCAGCCACCAGTCGTACCTATTCTTCCAGAACACGGAGGGGGAGGAGGGCGGGAATGTATGAACTAAGGCGAGAAGAACAACTCACATGGAACGTTATGGTAAGAACATAACGTCTTTATGTGAAGTTGTTCAATCTCGCCGTTTGTTCTTACACACGGGTAGCGTCCCTAGCACCCTAAACCGCGGGTGGCTCACGGGAGAACATTCCTGAGAATAGTGGAACCAAAGGAAGCCCTGTCCCTGGAAGCCCTGTCCACTTTGTAATGATTAATAAAGGTATGAGGTTTGGCCCAGGTAGCCGCTGCACAAATGGTATCTATCGGTAAGCGAGCAGCACGGGCTAAGGAAGTAGAAACAGCTCTAGTAGAATGAGTTTTAGCTTTGAGCGGAATAAACTGATTGGAAGATGAATAAACAGTTTATGCAATCCGAAAGCCATTTGGATAACGTGATCTTTGTTACTGGAAGTCCTTTCTAATTATCTGCATGAGAAACAAAAAGTTGATCCGATTTCCTGATTTCTTTTGTTCTGTCCAGATAAAATCTCAGCTGTCTGTGCACGTCCAATCTGTGTAACATGTATTCCAATTTATTGGTATGGTGTCTGAAAAAGGTGGGAAGTTCTATGGACTGGTTAAGATTAGATTCTGAGCAGACTTTTGGTAGAAAGGACGGATTAGTACGCAAGGTGACCCTGTCCGGGTGAAAGATCAGATACAGGGGTCTAATTGATAGTGCCTGCAGCTCTCAGACTCTGCGAGCTGAAGTGATTGCAACAAGAAACAGGGTTTTCCAGGAAAGAAATCTAAGTGGGCATGACGAAGCTGGTTCAAAGGGTGATAACATGAGTTGGGATAGCACCAGATTTAAATTCCAAGGAAAAACCGGACTTCGAATGGGTGGTCGGAGATAAGTTCCCTTCATGAAAGCTCTACAAAGTCTGTGAGACATAATTGTAGCACCCCTTTCACCCACATGAAAATAAGATATGGCAGCCAGCTGTACCCTTATGGTGGATGTCGAAGCCCCTTGATGAGAAAGAGTAGATAGAAAATCTAGAACCTTATGAATATTAACAACCACGGGATCTATACCTTGTTTGGAAGCCCAACACACGAAACGTTTCCACTTGCTCTTGTGCAATTTTCTAGTGGAGGTTTTGTGGGAAGAAATCAAAATATGTTGTACTGCTGAAGACAAAAGAGCTGACCTGGCTAAGCTGGGAAGTGGAGCAGCCATGCTGTCAATTTGAGGGCCGAAAGAGAGGGGTGAAGAACGCCTGACGAATGGGTCAGAAGGTCTGGCACTGGGTCCAGAGTCCAAGGTTTTTCTATTTGGTGAGCTTGGAGGAAGGGGAACCAGAATTATCAAGGCCAGAATGGTGCTATCAAGATGATCGTCCTTTCCAGACCTTTGGCTTTCTGTAGAAATTTCGAGATTAGTGGAACAGGAGGGAAGGCATATAGGAGACCCGGGGGGCAATCGAGCACAAGTGCGTCCCTGGGGGCGCCCCCCCGGAGGGGGAAGTAGGGCGAAATAGCTTCTGCATTTTGTCTTCAAGAGGAATGCAAAAAGGTCGCAGCAAGGCTGGCCCCATCTGTGGAAAATCCTTTCCGCTACTTGATTTTTGAGGGACCACTCGTGAGGCAACAGGATGGCTCTACTCAATCTGCCCGCTATTACGTTGGATGTCCCCGGGATGTGCGTTGCTATGAGAAAGCGTCCAGTGGACACAGCCCATTGCCAGATTCTCAGGGCCTCTCTGCATAAGGGGTAAGACCTGGTTCCTCCTTGTTTGTTTATGTACCAGGCCACCTACATGTTGTCTGTCTGAATTGCAACTGTTCCCAAAGGTAAGTTGTCGTGAAAGTGTTGCAACGCCAGGAACAATGCCCTCAACTCCAGGACATTGATGTGCAGACTGTACTCCATTTTCGACCACTCACCTTGAACTGTTCTTCCCTGAAAAAGTCCCCTCCCACCCTATCAGGGTAGCGTCCGTGGTGACTGTGACTATGGGGGGGGGGGACGAACGGGTGGCCTATCGTAAGCTCGTGGCTGTTAATCCACCATTGAAGATCCCACTTGCAAGACTCCGTGAGCAAGATGTTGTGTGACAACGGTAGCCGTTGGTAAGACCAATGTGCGAAGAGTAGCCACCGGAGGATCCTCATGTGTATTCTCCCTAGGGGGACCGTGATAAGGGTAGCTGCCATCATGCCTAAAACTTTCAAGACCTGTGCAGCGGGGACTCTCTTGTTTTGTAGAAGAGTAGAAATCTGTACTCTCAAGGCTGAAACTCTTGTTTGGGGAAGCCTGATCAGAGTTAAGGTAGTGTCCAATTCCGCTCCTATGAATGATATATGCTGTGAGGGCGACAAGGCAGATTTTTCGAAGTTCACCGTTATGCCTAAACGGGAACAGATATTGACTGTATAGTCCCTGGCTTGCAATAGGTGATGCCTGGTGGTGGCGGTAAGAAGCCAGTCATCTAAGTATGGAAACACCCGGAATCCTAGTCATCTCAGGTGGGACGCCACTACTGCGATGCACTTGGTGAACACTCTGGGGGCTGAGGTGAGGCCAAAGGGCAGAGCTCGAGACTGAAAATGACTGGCTCCCAGCCGGAAGCGCAGGTGATCTCTGGATGGCCTGGCCATTTTTATGTGGTAGTACGCATCCTTGAGATCTCTAGAGCACATCCAATCGTTCGTTTGAAGAAACGGAAGGATCGATTGTAGCATGACCATCCGGAATTTCTCCTTCACGAAGGTATTGAGTTTGCTGAGGCCCAGTATCGGCCTCCAGTCCCCTGTTTTCTTTGGAACTAAAAAGAACCTTGAGTAAGTTCCGGATCCTATTTGGTCCGCCGGGACTGGCTGGATGACTCTTTTTCTAACAGCCTTTGTATTTCAATGGCTGTCTGATCCCGCAGAGTGGGTGGAACATCTGGGAATCTTTTTTGGGTGGGAGGATTGTTTAAGAGAGGGATGTTGTATCCTCTGGTTATTATGCTTTTTCCCCAGGAGTCTGAAGTGAGATTTAGCCAGGCCTCTGGGTATAAAGCCAAGCGACCCCTGACTGCCCCCAGAGTAGGACAGCCGGGCCTCCCCCTCAAGAGTGCTGGAAGGGCTTCCCAGGGACGTTATCCCTGTCGGCCTGGTTCTGCGGACCCCCTCTGCCGCCTGGGCGGTGTCTTCAATTCCTTTCCCCTCCTCTGCCTCTGGAGGGGTTTTCACTAGGTGTGGTTTGGAAAGCTCCCAGAGTCTTCTGGAACCACATTTTTTCCACCTCTTTGCCCTTTGGGGTATGGTCTAGAAGGGGCAGAAAAACGGACCCCTACGGCAGACAGGGTCTTTCCTTGCTCACACCTAGTGAGCGTCTCCTTCACTTTGGGCCCAAACAAGGAGGAGCCATCAAAAGGGGCATTAATAAAGGACGACTTGAAGGCTTCCGCAAAGGAGCATAGGCGCATCCAGGATGGTCTCCTCAGAGCGATCGCTGAAGCTGCAGCCCTACTCGATCCTTCGGCTGCAGACAAAATGAGCCGCATGGATGAGTTACCGATAGAGTTTAGGGTATTGGGCTGTGCTGTCACCTTGTCTGAGACAGCAACATCTGTGGTACCCTGTAGAGTATCTCCCAATTCCTTGAGGAGATCTCTCTGAAGATGGGTAAAATGAGTGAGGTAGTTCAGTGATCGCATGGAAAAAGTCGCTGAACTAAAAATGAGCTTCCCGTACCTGTTCATCGTCCTAGAGTCTTTGTTAGGAGGATGAACAGAGGAAGATGCCTCAGACATTTCTTTCTTGGTGGCCGCCACCACCACCATAGCATCAACTGGGACTCCCTTGGTGAGATACGGTTTATCCTGGGAAGCAGTGATATACTTATTGGGCCTCCGAGGGGTTGGTTCGAAAGTGTCAGGGGACTCCCACGCCCTTCGAGCTATTAAATCCATTAACTCGAAGGGCGGAGTTACGAAGGAGGTGGAAGGTTGAGCCCCAAAAGCTTTCAGCAACACCGACTCGTCCTCAGTGGGGGCAAGGGACTGCCAGTCACCCCTCTGTGTGAGAATTTCCAGGATGTCGGCAAATGAGACATCCTCTGAGGAGGACCGTGGGGACCCCTCTGACTCATCCAAGTCAGTGTCTGATGTCGATGATTCCTGTGGGGAATCAAGGTGCCTCCTCTTGCATAATCTCCTCCTTGGGACTTCATCAGAGGGAACATCTGATGAAGCTTCCGAGGAGCAAGGTTCACCCTCTGGGGCTGACTGAGGCTTTGGGTCTCTACACTTGGTGGAGACCGGCAGTGCAGAGACAGAATGCGGACCTTTCGGGGAGGGAGAAGAGGAATATGAAGATGTGAAGGTCTTACCAGACAAAACCTTCCTAAAGGCCCCGAAGGCACTGGAGCCCCGGGCTGAGGACTCCACCGGTTCCGAAGAAGACTGTAGCCTCCCTGGGCCCGGAACCACGGGCACAGATCCAGAGGACAGAACCGAACTAAATCTGCGCTGAGGCACCGAGGGGGAGAGTCGGAACCGAAACTTCAGTTAGACTCTCCTCCCCGGAACAGAAGAGACACTGTCGGCTCTGAGACCCCTCGATGGGTATCGAGGTCAGTGGAGCCGAAAGCACTAAAGAAGGCTTCAGCTCCGGGGATCAACAATCATCAGATCCTCAACTCCCAGCTCCGATGACTCGATGGGTCTCGAAGGAGGATTTATGGATGGAACCGGAATAGCTTCAAGCTTCGAAACCCATTGGGACGAAACCGCAATTAGTTTGGATAAGGCCGTGTTCTCCATTAGCTTCTGCACCACTCTTATCCACATCGATGGATGACAGTGCTCTGGAGGAACAGGTCGAAGGGGTCACAGAGTGAAGGATTGATGAAGGGAGCACCTCTGAGAACGGCTCAAAGACAGCAGCTCGGTGCTCGGCTCCAAGGTCTGTGGAGCCGGAGACCGAATCTTAGCAGAGGTACTCTGAGCAGATGACCTGGGCTCTGATACCTTCGAAGACTTCGACCCCTTCAAAGACTTTTATGACTTGTCTGCCTTCTCTAAAGCCTCCTGAAACTCCGGCTTCAGGAGACCCCTCTCAATCAATTTCCTGCGTCTTTCCATCACCACTAAACGAGTGGCAGATGGAGCAGTCCTCCTGAAGATGGAGAGGGCCTAAACAGTAGACGCAGGAAACGTAGTTGTCCGTTATGGACATATTCTGTCCACACTGGCAACGTTTAAAACCAGACTTGGCTTTCTCTGACATACTCTGATTAAACCAAAATACAGTGTAATACTAAATATATATATATATATATATATATATATATATATATATATATATATATATATATATATATATACATACATACACACACACACACACACAATAACTAGCCTAACTAAAGCAGCCGCTCCCACAAATTCTTAAAGACTATTGTAAACTATTTTAAACAACACACACACTACACATACTACTACTACTAAAAAAAATCTAATTATTTTTAAGTTTTTAGAAATATACAGAAAATGTTTTTGTATATATAAAAAAAGAATACTGGCCCGAGCTCTCATTCGACGATGAGACCTCTTGCAGCGGCAAACTAGATCTGAGGATTAGCAGGAGAGGATCATGGGATAGGGACTGTGCCTCGAGCTTCTCTTAGACGCAGAGCATGGAATGTGGCCGACTCGGAGCCAAGGGATCGGCTCCGAACCCATATGTAAGAACTAACGATGAGATCAAACAACTTCACATAGTCTTTTCTGGGTACTTTTCTGTCCCTTTTCCTTTTCCGGTACCAGCTTAATAGCCCCCATGCTTGAGAGAGAAAGTACTTATTGGGCCTCTGCCACTGATTTGGGGTAGGTCCGGCCACCCGCTTGGTGTTGGCAACGTGTGGAAGAGAAATCTGTATCCCTGGGACACTATTTAAAACCCATTTGTCCTGGGTAATGAGTTCCCAGTTCTTTGCATGAAGAGAAATCTTTCCCCCCAAAGGGGCAGTCAGTTGATAAGTGCTTGGAAATTTTAAACGGAAGTCATTGAGACAGTTTACCATAGATTGGAGTCTTATTACTCCCAGATTTGGAAGTGAAGGTCCCCCACTGCTTAGTCCTGTGTGTCCCCTGGGACTGAAACCTGGAGCTTTGGCTGTATCTGGGTTTGGCTCAAGAAGACCTGGAAGGGGCTGGAAAGGACCAATTCTTAGAGGGCCTGTGCCTAGTAAATCTAGGTGGCTGACCTTGTAAGAAATCTTTAACAGTTTGCATAGATTTAGCTTGATCTTCCATCTTTTTAAGAACTTCCTCAGCCTTGCCGCTAAACAGGTGGTCCTGATTTAGGGAACATCCAACAATTTACCTTTAACATGATCAGGCAAGGATCGCTCCTTTAGCCAAGCATGCCTTCTGAGCACAGACCCAGTAACAGCAGCCCTGCAAGAGGCCTCTAATGAATTAAAATCACATTGCAAGGTATGTTTTCCAACTTGTTTAGCAGAATGCATTAAATCCTATAATTCTTTTTTTCAACACGGTCAGGAATCATCATTTTCTGTTTAAGCAATCCAATAACATGTTGCTGATACTTTAACATATGAAACTGGCAGTTTAAAGCTCTAAAGGCCAAGGTTGCAAAAGTGTAAACCTTCTTATCCCAACTATCCAGCGCCCTGCAGTCCCTATCAGAAGGGGTAGGATTTTTAGCAGCAGAAGCCTTAATGCCCTTGGGCCCCTGTGAAATAGTCTCTGGATCCGCAATAGGATTTTTTAAAAAGGAACTTGTGTGACTCAGGGACCCTGAAGTATCTGTCAGGTTTTCTGGGAGCAGGAGGCAAAGAATCAGGGGCCACACCAGATCCCGAAAAAGCAACAACAACAATGTCTAGTACAGGAGGAAGAGCTAAAGGCCTTTGCTGAGGTAGGAGTAAGAAATCCCCAAGCCTCTTTTTTGAATCAGAAAAATCCTGGCTTTCCCAGTGGAAATGCTCCCTTAGAGTATACAAGGTTTCCCCAAAAGAAAAATCCTCTGGAGGGGAAGCAGAGGGAATGGAGTCCTCTGCATCAGAATCCTCATAAGGAGATAAAGGCAAATCCAGATCATCCGAAGAATCAGAAAAAACAGAATCCTGGTCAAAAGATTCATAAACAACTTCAGTCCTAGGCCTCTTAGAAAGGGGGGGGTGGCTACCCCTGATTAGAGTTATTAAATCTTCAGCCATTCTGATCATTTAATTTCAGGCAAAGAGGCCTGAGCATGTGGCCTGGGCGTTGTTTTTTTAGGCATGGTTCGAGATTTAGGCCTAAGTGAAGGAGGAGGCATCTGTTTAATATGCAAGTCCATAGCCCTGAATACACCTGGAGAAAATGGTACCTGCACAGAGGCTCCAGACCCATCCAAGGTACAGACATCTGCAGGTTCCATAGTTGAAGCATCTATCTGCATACCAGACTCCGAATGGTTCTCAGTACAGGCCTGCGAATCAGAAGTAGTGGGTATCAGGGACTGCAAAAGCACCTCACTGAGTACTGTCGACTGGCTTAGGAGAAGTGTCTTCAGCAGTTTTGGACCTCAGCGGCCTGTCTCTGTCTTTATTTTTGCGTTTGTTTTGGAACTCCAGTAGTCTGATGGCTAACCGACGACATTTCTGGATAATTAAACTGAGAAACTAAATATTTATAAGTGAAAATATACCGACTGATTAAATAAAGCACAAAACTGACGGCAAGGTACGCATTTACTTTCCACAAGCAATGCAATTATTAACTTTTACTGACACTGGTAAGGAGCAAGAAAAAGAGTTTCCCCAAATGGGTACTTAGCTTTAGTTGAAGACTTCGGTTCTGAAACTTGAAAACGAAAATTTCAGGAGTCAGCCAACTGGTTCTGCTTCTGGCACCGCACGGTATGAAAGACTGATGTAATGGCATCGGCTGCATGTTTTATACCCCTGACAACTTGACATCATGGAAGAAGGGACAGCAACCAATGCAGGACCCAAGACTTTGTTAATCAGGCCGACTGAATGCTACCTGCAAGCAGATAACCCAAATGTAATGACTGCAACAGTGAAACATGAAGAACATCTCTAGCATAGAGGCCATAGGGGCTAGGTAGGGATCAATGTTGTTTTGAGAGCCTCATATAGAAAATATTTTCCATTTGCTCAATAAAGCTTCCTCGTAGAGGATTTATGAGAGTATGTGAGAATTAGCTTAGTCTCATTAGAAAGGTTAAGGAACCTGGCTATGACGGGAATTGGAACAGCCAAGCTGTTAGCTTCAGGGACTGAAGAGAGGGTTGAAGTTCCCCAGATTGCGTCAGAAGATCTGGAACAGAGTCCAGAATCCAAGGGCCCTCCAAAAGAAGACGAAGGAAGGGGAACTAAATCTGATGAGGCTAATGAGGGGCTATTAGAATGATGGTCCTTACCAGGGATTTGGCTTTCTGTAGTACCTTGGGTATCAACGGGATTGGTGGGACTGCATAGAGAAGACCCACTGGCCAACTGAGTACAAGTGCATCCCTTGGGGCTTCTCCCAGAGGGGGAAATCAGGGCAAAGTAGCTTCTGCATTTCATGCTCATGTGATTGGCGAAAAGGTAGCAGCAAGGCTGGCCCCACCTGCAGAATATTCTGTCTGCTATTTCTTTTTTGAGGGACCACTCGTGAGGCAACAAAATTGCTCTGCTCAGCTTGTTTATCATAGTGGATTTCCCCAGGATGAGCATTGCTAGCAGAAAGCGGTGGGTGGGTATAGCCCACTGCCATACTCTTAGAGCCTCGTAACAAAGGGGGTAGGACTTGGTTCCTCTTTGTCTGTTCAAGTACCAGACCACTGATATGTCTGTCTGAATCGCAACTGTACCCAGAGGAAGTGTGTGTCCTGGAAGTACTGCAATGCTAAAAGTACTGCTCTCATCTATAGGACAATGATATGCAGATATGTCTCTTGATCAGTCCATGTGCCTTGGGCTGTTCTTCCCTGAAAATGCCCCCCCCCCACCCTATCAGGGAAGTGTTCATGGTCACTGTGGCCGCTGGTGGGGGGTAGAACAAAAGGATGACTTATGACATGGAGAGGTCAACCACCACTGAAGATCCTCTTTGCATGTCTTCGTGATCATAATAAGATGAGACATTGGGAGCTCTTGGTAAGACCATTGAGTGAACAGCCACTGTAGAATCCGCATGTGCATACGACCCAGCGAAATGGCTAATACTGCAGCTGCCATCATGCCTAACAATTTTAGTACTTCCGATGCTGGATCCTTGTTTTTGGATATGATACTTCAGACCTGCTGACGGAGTACTAAGACTCTTTCCGCTGGAAATATCAGAGGGGGTAGTAGTGGTGAACAATTCTGCTCAGATAAAAACGGTATGTTGCGATGTCAACAAGGCAGATTTTCCCAAGTTTATTGTAATGCCCAGCTGACTGCAGAGTGAAAGAGTGGAATCCCTGGCTCGTATGAATTGATGCCTGATGGTGGCGGTGAGGAGCCACCTATTGTCTAGGTACGGAAATACCTGGAATCCTAAATGTCTCCGGTGAGCCGTGACCACTGCCATGCATTTGGTGAACACTGACGGCTATAGTGTGACCAAAGGGCAGGGCTCGAAACTGGTAATGATTGGCTCCCAGCCAGAATCGCAGATGATGCCTGGATGGTCTGGCCATTTTTATGTGGTAGTACGCATCCTGGAGATCTAGCGAGCACATCCAATTGTCTTTCCCTAAAAAGGGAAGTATCTACTGAAGCGTGACCATCCAAAACTTCTCTTTCTTGACATATCTGTTTTAGTCTGCTGAGGTCCAATATAGGTCTCCAGTCCCCTGTCATTCTTGGAACTAAAAATAATCTTGAGTAAGTTCTGGATCCTACCAGGTCTGCTGGGACTGGTTGGATGACTCTTAGCAACGATCGGACTTCTATTGTTGCCTGTTCCCTGTAACTGGGTGGAACATCTGGGATTTTTCCTGTCAGTCGATGGGGTGTGGCAAAAGGAATGAAATATCCTCTGGAAATGATACTTCGTACCCAGTTTTCCTTTATTTTAAGCCAGGCGACTGGATACAAAGATAAGCGACCCCCGACTGCCTCCAAAGTACGACAGTTGGGCCTTTCAGGAGTGCTGGTAGGGCTTCCCAAAGAACTGATCTGTCACCCAGGTTTTGCAGACCCCCTCTGCCGTGAGGGGGGAGTCTTCCATTACTGCCCGCTTTTCTGCACCTGGAGGGGGGTTCACCAAGCATGTCCTGAAAGGTTCCTTGGGCTTTGCGGAACCACATCTTTTCGCCCCTTTGACCCTTGGGGTAGGGTCTGGTAGGGGTGGAAAAACGGACTCCAACGGCAGACAGTCTTTCCTTCCTGCTCGCACCCGGTCAAAGTTTCCTCAACTCTGGGCCCGAAAAGGTACGAGCCATCAAAAGGGGTATCTACAAATGATGACTTAAAGGGCTCCGCGAATTAACACAAGCGCATCCAGGAGCGTCTCCCAAGAGCAATTACTGCACCCGCTGACCTGCTCGCTCCATCAGCTGCATATGAAATGAGGTGCATGGACAAGTTTACTATGGAGTTGAGGGTAGGAGGCAACTTTATCTGAAGCTTTTGAAGCTCCTGCAGCTTCTGTACCCTGAAGAGCATCTCCGAGCTCTTTAAGGAGATCTCTTTGTGGTATAGTAAAATGGGTTAGATAGCTGAGCGAATGCAGTGCAAAAGTCACTGAACTGTAAGTGCTCTTCCCACATCTATCCATGATCCTAAAATCTCTGTTAGGAGGGTGGATAGAAGACGAAGTTTCTGAAATTTCATTTTTGGTGGCTGCCACCACCACCATGGCATCAACTGCCACACCCTTAGTAAGAAAAGATTTATCCTGGGGTAGAAATAAATTTCAAAGAAACAAACGTAGGCAGAAAATAATTTAATATATCACACCAAAGCTTTCGGGTGAAACCCTTCTTCAATACTAACAATCATTGAAACAAAAGCAGCTTGCTTTAAATAGAAGCAAAAAACAGTCACATGATAGCAGCCAAAATCACATGACCGACAAACACAATATAATATAACTTATAACATAACAGATATACAAAATGTTTAAAATATTTAAAACAACTTAACATGCTGAATTTTACTTAAAACAGGCTTTAGGCTAACAGTAGAATTTAATCCAGGTGAAGAATCCGCTGCTAGTCTTAGAATCCATTCATATTCCTTAATATCTAAAGCATTATTAAGATCACCACCCCTACTATGAGGTTTAACCAAATCTAGGCATCTAAATTTAAAACAATGCATATTCCCATGTGTTTTAATATGCTTGAAGAGAGCATTATTCTCAACCTCCCTTCTAACCTCTGACTTATGCTCAATTATTCTGTCTTTTAGTTTACGTGCGGTCTTGCCCACATAGAATGCTGAACAGGCATTACAAGTAGCCAAATACTCCACATTTACACGGTTACAAAATGCTACTGATTTAAAGTAAAACTCTTTTAAAGTAACAGGATGAATAAATGCATAATTAGGGGTAGCAGCAATGTCTATACAACAAGAACTCATACATTTAAAAGTACCAATACGATCAGAGAAAACATTCAGCTTTAAGCCAAAATTAAAATCTTTATAACATAATAAGCTTTTAATACTTCTCATATTCCTATATGAGTAGTAAGGCTTTTCATCTAAAATTCGCCTAACTTCTGGACAGGCCATCAACACAGGCCAGTACTTGGCGATGATATATTTAACCGAACCTGTTCTACTACTAAAATTCATAACATATCTAGTTCTAACTATATTTCCAATGTTAGATCCTGATGTAATGATCACATGATCATTCATACACGCGTCTGTCCTAAAATAAGGTTTATATGTAGTATCCCTATTAAGTATTACCATTCTCTTCAATTCTTCCAATATATCCAAGTCATAGCCATTCTTAACAAACTCATTGAACATTTCATCTAACTGTATATGAAATAGAGAGTCAATTGTATTTAACCTACTGACTCGTGAAAATTGAGCTTTAACAATTCCTTTAAAAACATGGGGTGCATGCATACTATTATAATGTAAGTATCCACTAGTATGCACATCCTTCTTATGAATAGTAGTTTGTAAAGTACCCTCTTCTTTATATACCTTAACATCAAGGAAGATTGCTTCATGTTCAGATATAATCTCCTTAAAAACCAAGAAGCTCCTACGACTGTTTAAATATACTACAAAATCTTGCAAATCAGAGCGTGATCCCTTCCAAATCATAAAGCAATCGTCCACAAACCTCTGGTACAAGCAAATATTACTGTTCAAAAATTTTACACCATCATGTGTAAACTAATTCCCATTGATACAAGACTAGGTTAGCATATGTATTAGCAACCGGTGTTCCCATTGCAACACCGGTTAACTGTAGAAACAAAAGTTGATCAAACATAAATACATTGTTGCTCAGAACTAAGTCTAATAATGCACATATATTTTGAACATCACCTGTTTGTATATCTATTTTCTTACTCAGAAAAGTACAGTTTTGTACCTACCATAAATGTAGATGTTCGAAGATCCACATTGCTGCAGTCCTAACACTTGGGTAGTCCGCTGTCCCTCGGTCGGCCCGAATATCAGAGTATAAGGCTGACGTCGGTCAAGGCGCATTTGACTGACATCAGAACGTCAGGGTACAAATGTGCATGACCGACGTCATATCCTCAGTCTTTTCTTGCCCCAGATGTCAGAAGACCCTAAAAAGAAAGGTCAAAACCCATAGACAACAACTAAACAACCAACCAGCCCAACACCAAAAATATGTATAATATATACAATATATACAATATACACAATATACACAATATACCTCAGATGGATAACTCAACCCACACAACCACCTCAAACTACAGAGGGGAAGGAGGGAGGGTAAATTGGACTGCAGCAATGTGGATCTTCGAACATCTACATTTATGGTAGGTACAAAACTGTACTATGTTCTTCATCTCACATTGCTGCAGTCCTAACACTTGGGTAGAATCCCAAAGCAGAGGTAAGGGAGGATGGCTAAACTATAATGAAGCAGGAGCTGCCAAAATGCCCTGCAACACAGCAGTGGCAAAACCAGCCCTGGATTTAGAATACAGTGGAAGGTGGTAATGCCTAGAGAAGGTATGCACTGAACTCCAAGTGGCTGCCTCCAAAATATCCTTAGTTGCCACCCCCCTCAAAAAAGCTGTGGAAGTGGCAGTAGCCCTAGTGGAATGAGGCCTAATCCCAGCTGGAATCTCTTTGCCATGATGGGAATAACAGAAAGCAATGCAAAATCCAATCCACTTAGAAATAGTTTGTTTTGATACGGGCTTGCCCTGAGAGCACAAAGCAAAAGAAACTAATAACTGCTGAGATTGTCTGAACCCTTTAGTTCTGTCCAAATAATATCGCAACTGCCTGTGTACATCTAAAGTGTGCAAAATCTTTTCCCCTTTATTTTGGGGATTTGCATAAAAAGTAGGCAAATGAATAGTTTGGTTTAAAGCCACACTAGAAACCACTTTAGGCATAAAGGAAGGATTAGTACGTAAAGATACCCTATCCTTATGGAAAATTAAGAAAGGCTCAACTGCCATAAGGGCCTGCAATTCAGAAACCCTTCTTGCAGAGGTAATGGCCAACAAAACAGCAGTCTTCCATGACAAATATTTCAACTCAGCAGTAGCTGCAGGCTCAAAAGGTTGTAGAGTGAGTTTCTCCAACACAAAATTGAGATCCCAAGCAGGAGTAGGAGCCCTTCGTGGGGGTCTTATATTCTTTGCCCCTCTAAGAAATTGCTTGAACAAAGGATGAGAAAACAATGGTGGGTCACAGTCGTAGTGAGCTGAAATTGCTGCAGCATGAATCTTAATAGAAGAGAAGGACAAACCTTTGTCCAATAACTCAGTAAGATATTGAAGAGCCACACTTAAATCAGGCTCAGAAACATCCAAATCCTTGGCTGCACTCCAAAACAAAAATCTCTTCCATTTATCTGCGTACACTTTCCTTGTACTAGGCCTTCTAGCTTCCAAAATCACATTCAAAACTTGTTGTGGAAGTTGAGACCCTCTATGGTTTAAAACAGAATATGCCAGGCTGTTAGGTGAAGAGAGTGAAGTTTGACATTGAGCAAATGACTGTCCTCCTGGGACAACAGATGTGGAATCAAAGGCAAAGGCCATGGAGGCTTCCGTACTAGACTTCTCAGTAAGGGTACCAGTGCTGTCGAGGCCAATCTGGAGCTATCAAAATCATCCTTGGCTTGTCCTGTCTGACCTTCAGAAGTACCTTTGGGAGGAGAGGCAGAGGTGGAAAGGCATACACATGAAGATTTTTCCAACTGAAAGAAAGAGCATCCACTTTCCAAGCTGTGGGATGAAACCTCTTGTGCAAAACTTTGGCAGCTGGTGGTTTAGTGGAGAAGCGAACAGATCTATGTCTGGAGTTCCCCAGGACACTGTCAATTTCTGAAATACATGAAGATCCAGTTTCCACTCGTGGGGATCCATGATTTGTCTGCTTAACACATCTGCTAAGGAGTTCTGTGCTCCGGCAGAAACCTTGCCTGAAGACTTAGTTGTAAACTGAGAGCAGTCTCCCACAAAATCATTGCTTGCCTGCATAGAGGATAAGAATGTGTTCCCCTTGCTTGTTGATGTACCACATGACAGTTGTGTTGTCTGTTAGAATCAACACCTGCCCTGGAAGAAGTAAATCCTTGAAAGCTATTAATGCAAACTGGACTGCTAACATCTCCTTCAAGTTGATATGTAGATGCTGTAGTCTGACAGGCCACTTGTCTTGTATCCACTTTCCGTTTAGATGAGCTCCCCAAGCTTTGTCTGAGGCATCTGTCGTTAAAATTTGACTCGCCTCTGGCCGGGTCACAGAGAGTCCCTTGTTTAGGTGACATTCCTGAGCCCACCACAAAAATTCCTTCTGAATGCAAGGTATTATTTGAATGACAGTGTCCAGATCCTAGCAGTGCTGTGTCCATACATTTTTGAGATACCATTGCAACTTCCTCATATGCAGTTTGGCATTGGGAAGCACCAGAATACAAGATGCCATGAACCCTAAGGCTTGAAGGACTGTCCTTGCAGTCAGCCCGGACTGAAGAGATAGATGATGGAAGTAAAGGGAAAGATTCTTTTGTTTGTCCAGGGTTAGAAAGGCCATCTGGGATGCTGTATTCAGTCTTACACCCAGAAAGCACATGTCTTGAGAGGGTACTAGACTGGACTTTATTTCGTTCACAGAATACCCCAGGCATCTTAGCACTGCTGTCACATATTCCAAATGACGAAGAAGCTCGTCCCTCCCTTGAGCCAGAATCAGGCAATTGTCCAAATAAGGATAGATTTGTATTCCTTTTAGCCTGAAGAAAGCTATCACTGGAGCCAGAACTTTCGTAAATACTCTGGGCGCAGTAGATAAGCCAAAGGGCAATGCAGAGAACTGATAGTGAGAAGTCCCAGTCCGAAAACGCAGATACTTCCTGCAATTTATCCTGATAGGAACATGAAGGTAAGCCTCCTTGAGATCCAAAGTTACCATCCAGTGATCCTTGCCCAGCAGAGGTAAAAGCTGTTGTAACGTCAACATTTTGAACTTGGGAATGTCCAGATAAGTGTTGAGGATAGACAAATCCAAAATTGGTCTCCACGTGTTCCCCTTTTTTGGTACAAGGAACAGGCGAGAATAAAATCCTAGGCCCCTTTCTTGCACAGGAACCGGCTGTATGGCCCTTATTTGGAGTAACAGCGAAATTTGCTTGTGAGCCTCTATTCTTTGTTGAGGAGGAATGTCTGGCATGCCTTTGAAAGGAGGCAAGGTATGGAAATAAAACCTGTAGCCGTGATGTATGATATCCAATACCCATCTGTCTTGGGTAATCAAATTCCAATTTTCTTTGAAAAGTGCCAACCTTCCTCCCAAAGGTGCTGCCAGGCGAGAAGGTTCTGGCAGCTGAAAAGGTAGGTCATTGGGTCTGTTTACGAAAGGACTGACCCCTGCCCTCACCCGAAGACTGTGCAGGAGAATTCCCTGTTCTAGGCCTGAAAGAGCCCTGACCTCTGCCCCTGCCACGTCTAGATCTACCCCTAGACTGGGAATCATAAGAAGGATACGTCCACCCCTTAGTAGGCCAATTTCTACTAAACTTTGGAGGCTGAACCTGCAAAAAATCTTTAACAGTCTGCATAGACTTAGCCTTGTCTTCCATTTTCTTTAAAACTGCCTCAACAGGAGAACCAAACAAGACATCAGATTGCAAAGGGGCATCCAAAATCCTAGTTTTAACATGGTCAGATAAATTTTGATCCCTCAGCCAGGCATGCCTGCGAAGAACCGTCCCAGTGGCAGCCACCCTAGACGAGGCCTGTACAGCATCAAAACCACATTGCAAAGAATGCTTACCCACCTGTTCAGAAACATGCACTAAATCTTGTAACTCTTTACAATCAATACCTTCCGCCAGAGCATCAACCTTAGATTTCAACTGTGAAAGGAGATAATTTTGATATTTCAACATGTGAAACTGGCAATTCAAAGCTCTCATGGCTAGAGTGGAAGAAGTATAAACTTTCTTTCCCCATCTATCCAAGGCCCTGGCCTCTTTATCAGCAGGAACCGGATTCTTGACAACAGAAGCCTTAACCCCCTTAGGCCCCTGGCTAACAGTTTCTGGGTCTGCCCTAGGACTCTTAAAAAGATACTTATGAGCTTCAGGCACCCTGTAATACCTATCTGGTTTAACAGGAGCAGGAGGCAAAGAATCAGGATTAAGAGAAGCCTCTGCAAACACATCTTCCACCACATTCAGAACAGGAGGTATAGCTAAAGGCCTATGCTGGGGTAAAAACAAAAATTCCCTAAGCCTTTTCCTGGAATCAGAAAAGTCCTGACCCACCCATTTAAAATGCTCTCTCATGGAGTGAAGGGTCTCTGAAAAAGAAAAATCCTCAGGAGGAGAAGCAGAAGGAGTAGAATCATCCACATCAGAATCAGAATAATGAGAATACTCCTGCAAGTCTTCAGCCGAAGACTCAGACACATCTGAAGCCTGCTCATAATCCCCCAACACTGGTTCCATCCTTGGCCTCTTATCAGGAGGGGGCATAGAGCCTCTAATTAAAGTAATTAAATCTTCTGCCATTTTAAGCATGTGCTTCTTGGGCACAGAACCTGAAGAACTAGGAGTGACACCCACAGAAGCTAAACTAGACCTGCCTCTAGGAGAAGCCTTGGAAGCAGAAAGAGAGGGCCTAGACACCTTAGGAAGGGAGGGGAGTACAGTTATCTGAGAAGCCCCTACAGCCTGACCTGCCTCCTGGGAGGCCACATCATCCTGTAAAAACAAAGTTTCTCCCTGGGACTCCAGAGAGGCCTCTGTCGGAACCACCGGTTCCACCGACGCCTCTAAAGAACCGGCGTCCGGTTCAGACGACTCCTCTAACCTAGGTTTAACTGCCTTGTCCTTACGCTTCTTTGAGGAAGCCGGCGTCGGAGCATCCGACGGCATATTGTAATTGCACCGCTTCCCAAAGACCAACCTGGCACAATCCAACCTTCGCTTTATAGTGCGTTTATTGAACCTAGCACAAAAGCGACACCCAACAACGTCGTGCTCAGGTCCCAAACAAGGTATACACAAATTATGGTAATCCCTATGCGGTATCTGTTTCCCACAAGAAATACAGTTATTCACTTTTTCTGACATCCGGTAAACCACTGAGGCAAGAAAAAACCAAAATATTCCCCAACGGGGTACTTAACCAACTCTGACTTCGGTCTGAAACTCCGAATTCGAAAAATTTCAGAACGCCGAACGGCACTTGCAACACTGCTTCTGCATCGGACCATGCGGCAAAAAAGACTGAGGATATGACGTCGGTCATGCGCATTTGTACCCTGACGTTCTGATGTCAGTCTAATGCGCCTTGACCGACGTCAGCCTTATACTCTGATATTCGGGCCGACCGAGGGACAGCGGACTACCCAAGTGTTAGGACTGCAGCAATGTGAGATGAAGAACATCTGTCTGATAGCCTCAATGTCATACTCATTTGGTATGACTGTAAAAAGAGAATTTATATCTAAGGTTACAAATAAATAACCTAAATCGAGTTTATTACGTAGACTGTTATACCAAATTGAAAGTTTGCATAAAAAATCACCTGTGTCCTTTAAAATATTAGGACACTCCAATAATAAGGGGTACAGACGCTTTTGTAGATAAACAGATATCGGTTCAGTTATCCACCCACCCCCAGAGACAATGGGCCTCATGGGTGGGTTATCTAAACATTTATGAATTTTTGGTAACCCATATAATAAGGGAATAGTAGGACAGGGTACTGTAAAAAAGTGAAACAAATCTAAATCTCTCTCAACATTAATTTGTAGCTCACATAAATACATATTAACGTTACTAATGCATTTCTTAGCATCATTATATGATATTCTTCTAAAAGCATTCTCATCTTGAAGAAAATTGAGCATAGATGTCCTATAGGCATTACAGTCCATAATAACAATAGCACCTCCCTTGTCAGCTTGTTTCATTACAATAGTATTATCAAATTGCAGTTTCTTTAAGGCACAGTGTTAATCATAGTTCAAATTATACTGTCTCCTTCTTAATTGTAGTCCCATATAACTTTCTCAAATCAGCTTCACATAAATTATGGAAAGCAGTTGTCACAGGCAAATTGACTGGTATAAAGGTACTACGTCTTTTGCAAGTATTATTTGATATCATAGCATTGTTTGAGCCAAAGAGAACCTTTAAAATTATATTCCGAATAAACTGTTTTAAATCTGTCAAAGCTGAGGTTAAGCCATCCTCTGCTGTAGGAATAAAGCTAAGACCTTTGTTTAAAATGGAGACACATGGTCCATCTAAGGGAATATCAGAAAGATTCAAAATACCTTGTATTATCTGCGACTCACTTTCCCATGCTTGGCAGGGCTGTCGTTTTTCCGTTTCACAGGACCGCCCGACTGTCTGGTTAAGGACTTGTCCCTTACTGCTATACTGCTCTGTACTTTCTCGGCTTGTTCCAATTGGAAGCGTTTCAGCGAAAAATTCAAAGGTGACTGTTGGTTCTTCCTCATGATAGCCTTAGTGTTCCCTGAAGATTCTCGCAAAGCATCACCTTGAGTTACAGGCCCCATGCTGCCTGCATTTGAAATTTCTTCATTCACTAGTAACACTGATGCAGAGGGCGTGGTTGTAGAATCAGACTGCACAGGCAAAGCAGCAGGATTTAAAGTGGAAACACCAGCATTAGAATCAGTGAAAGCATCCAACGTATCCAAAGATGATACAGTAGTTGTAACAAGTGGTGCAGTAGTAACAGGAAAAGTTTTTTTAGGGAAAGTCTCAGTACTATCACGTAATTCAATTGCATTTTTGTTATTTTTTGGCCAAGAGAAGATATGTCCTCTTTGAAAATCGGCAATATCTCTTAATAACTTTCGTTTCTTGACCATCTCCAGGCGGTCATCCAAGGCATGCAGCCTATCAACCATTTGCTGATATTTAGGCAACATATTAGAGAAGCAGGACATGCTAAGTAATTCATTTTCCATCTGAAAGATTTCATTTTTCAGATCTAATTCACTTTTTGCAAAGAAGTCATTCATTAGCACCATATAATCCAAGCTAAGCTTTATTTTAAATTTAGATACCTAGATTTGGTTAAACCTCATAGTAGGGGTGGTGATCTTAATAATGTTTTAGATATTAAGGAATATGAATGGATTTTAAGACTAGCAGCGGATTCTTCACCTGGATTAAATTCTACTGTTAACCTAAAGCCTGTTTTAAGTAAAATTCAGCATGTTAAGTTGTTTTAAATATTTTAAACATTTTGTATATCTATTATGTTATAAGTTATATTATATTGTGTTTGTCATTCATGTGATTTTGGCTGCTATCATGTGACTGGTTTTTTGCTCCTATTTAAAGCAAGCTGCTTTTGTTTCAATGATTGTTAGTATTGAAGAAGGGTTTCACCCGAAAGCTTTGCTGTGATATATTAATTTTTCTGCCTACGTCTGTTTCTTTGGTATTCCTGCATTCCAGTCTTGCTTTGGTAGAAATAAATTTACTAGGCCTCCTGGGGACAGGCTCCATGGTGTCCGGAGACTCCCACGCACTTAGTAAGACCAGATGCATAAGCTCAAAGGGCAGAGACAACCAAAAGGTGGAGGGCTGAGACCCAAAAGCCTTTAGGAGAACAGGCTCGTCTTCAGTAGGGTTGGTGGACTGCCAGTCACCCCACTGCCTAAGAACTTTTAACATCTCAACAAAGGGGATATCCTCAGAGGGAGATCATTGGGACCCTTCTGATTCATCCAAGTCGGTATCAGCTGTGAGGGACTCCGGGGGGGGGGGGGTCTAAATGTTTCCTCTTACAAATTCTCTTCCCGAAACCTCATCGTGGGGGCTTCTGATGAGGTCTCGGAAGAGCAGTGGCCACCCAATGGGGCTTCCTGAGGCTCTGGGTCTCTAAGCTTGGCAAGGATCTGTGAAGCAGAAGCAGACACATGCGCTTTTGGGGAGGAGGTAACCGGACCTGAGATCTAAGATGTCTTGGGAGACGTAACTCTCCTCGTGGCTTCGAAGGCACCTCTGCTCCGATGAGAAGGGACTGACGGATCCGAGGAAAAAGTCGATACCCCTGGCACCAGAACAGTGGGCTCCAAGCCAGAGGTAGGAGCCAAGCTCATCCAAGCCAAAGCTCCAACAGGCAGTGTCAGTACAGACAAGTCGGTCCGACTATCCTCCCTAGACCAGACTAGAGTGGCGGCTCGTAGATTCCTTGATCCGCACCAAGGACATCAGAGTAAACTGAACCGAAGACACTGGAGCAGGTGTCGGCTTCTGAAGGCTCAACGATCAACTCCAGCTCCAAAGGACCAGTATGGCTCAGAAGAGGAATAGTATTAGATGGTAAAAGGGTCTTCGGTTCCAATAAGAATTTAGCAAAGTCCAGTGCCTGTAAAAGCTTCTGCACCACAAGATCCACATCCATATCGGAAAGGCTAATCAAAGACCGACATGAGTGGACAGAAGGAGGTACAGATTGCAGGAGTGGAGACAGGCACTTAAGAGACCGGTTGTAAAACCGGGAACTGGCTCCGAAAGGACAAGACGGTCAGCTCCGAAGTCTGTGGACCCCAAGATTTTTTTGGTTTCTTTACCTCAGAAGTAGAAGTCTTGCAAGACTGAGGATTTACTGGACCCGTCCTGGTTGCTCAAAGCTTCTTGGAATGAAGGTTTAAGTAAACCTATGTCGATTAACTTTCTCTTTTTCTCTTAGAGAACCCCTAGAAGAAAAATAATGACAAAGCAACTTACCTGGAGATGCAATGCTCCCAAACAATAAACACAGTTCACATGACCATCAGTGACAGACATTTTCTACCCACATTTGGGCCATTTCTTAAACCGTGATTTAAGGTGTTTGTCTTTGTCTTGGTCAGCCATACTATAACACACAATATCAATAGGGTGTTGTAAAAAAAACTAGACACATCCAAACAGGAATTATTAAACAAGCCCTTTTAACACTATGGGCTAAATAGTAGTTCAGCACACACACAACTATCTAAACGCTAAATAGTTAAATATATCTAAGTTGTGACAAAGTCACTATCTAAAGGCACACAACTAAACTATAATGCACACATATCTAAGCTTTAACAATAATTATTTTAAAGCTGTGACAAAAAAGGCCACTATTCAAACTGTAAAGCACACACTACAATCTAAAGTAGTAATAAAGATTTAACTAGGCCAAAATAAAATGAGGCCAAAAGAGCTAAATTCTAGTTTAAGAAAAAAAGGCACACCAAAGGAAGAGAAACTACACAAAAAGCTATAAGACCTTATCTAAAGATATAACATCTTAAAGTTTTAACAATATTTTTAAGAAAATAAGGTTTTTACTGGCCCAAGGTAGCGAAAATCTCCGATCTAGTGCAGCAGCAAACTAGATTTGGGGTAACTCTAGGTGCATTATGGGATAGGGACTTGGCCTTGAGCTATCTGAAGACCTCGAGCTTTGTAGTAGGCCGACTTGAAGCAGAGGATTGGCTCCGAACCCAACTGTAAGAATGAATGGCGAGATATAACAACTTCACATCAAAAGTTTGAACTGTAAGGCTGCCTTGCCTACCAGGGATTCCTATCAGAATATAGGCAAGAATGGGAAAGGTTAATGCTATGAAAGGTCTGCTCTTCTAGACTTTAGTACAATCTCGAACAGAAGCTGCTATTTAAGACGTAATTAAGAAATATAAAATATCGTATAATAAATATAAGAATCAAGACTAGGAAGATACTACAAAGGCAATTTACAAAGGAACAATGGAAAGACATTTGTATGGCTTCCAAGTATGCAATAAAGCCCAAAAGATTTAGGATTTTTGCTTAGAAGTATTTGCATAATATCTTCATACCCCAAGCAGAAGTCTTACTCGGGTAGACAGCAAATGCTAGAGGGAGGATAAGAAAAGACAGAGGCAACCGGGCACACTGAGACTGTAACAAACTAGCATATTCTAAACATTCCCTACATGGTACTCAAGTCAGAAATGTTAGTGGAAGCACATGGCTTTAACTAAGAAAATGATTCTTTTGGGTTGGGATACAGGTTCTGAATTGCCTAGACACAATAAAGCCTAAGTCAAGTGTTATTCACTGCTAAAAAAAACATTAACTAAAAAATGGAAAACGCAACATAAACCAAGAGTAACTGAAGTAATGCATATAGTAAAGGAAATAAAATAGCTGGAGGTGGGCTCTTTAGGAAAGTGAAGGAAATACATATAAATTTTTGAGAACTATACATACAGAATCATGTTCAGGATGAGGAATAAGGTTTAAAGGAAAGCATGATTTGAGCAAATTATGCAATACTGGAATGAATTAACTTGCTGAAAATATGTATACTTCAAGAAAACAGAGAAAATGTTATGGTTTTGTGTTTCTCTTTTCTATTACTCTTTGTGTAAGTCACATTTTTAATATACTATTTAATAAAGATGTTAAAGAAAAAAATTAAAAAACAGAACTTGCCTATCAGCGCCAGCAATGATGCTGTGTGGGCAAACACACGAAGAAACCTGCATAATCTGCGGCTGAGTGGGAATAAGGTATCCCCCTTGCAGACACAACAAGCATACGCGGCAATTTCATAGCTGCAGCACATTTGTACATAGTCAACTAACCTACCATACTAAAGCAATTTTTTACAGTTTAAAATCTTATCTTTCTCCACTAATGGTAAGGCTCAAAAAGTCAGCAAGAGGCCACACAGGATGGGGAGGGGGGGACATTCAACAACTCCAAGAGACACTGTCAAATAAATCTATGTTAAAGCACCTCAAGTAACTTTCGTTACTGCTTTTGAGTTTAAGAGCATTTCTTACAGAACTTCCGCAACACTGGCAAGCATCATAAGCATGAACAAATACGGAGGGGTAGGATGGAGAAGAAATGTCCCAAACGAAGCACCACAAGTAAATCAGAACCAAAATTCACGACACAGGAACCCAAGACAAGGAGACAAATTCGTAAATAAGTTTGTAGATAAAGTTCAAAGTCATAGACCACAGGGAAATAGCGTAGTATCAATTTAATAACCGCTTTCGTCGAAAGACTTCTTCAGAATACAAAAAAGAAAAAAACACTCCACTAAAATAATACAATAAGTCAATCAACCAATGATAAAAGTTCATTAATTATAATGATTCAACTTTAAAGTGCTAGTGCATATCAAATGAACAGGGTTGCAGTAATGCTTTTGTCAATACATAATTTACTATTCCTTAAGAAACATTTAATGTTAACTGTCTCATTGAGACCAGGAGATTGATCGGATTTTAACCTGATCTGCCACAATGCTTCCCTCTGTTCAACAAAATTCCTAAAATCACCCCCCCTCAAGTCAGATTTACAAACCTCAACAACAGTAAATAAAAATTTTTTAAAATTCACACACACAACTGAATGTCTAAATAAGGCATTTGATACATCATGGGTCTTGATACTATAAACGTGTTCACGAATACGTGTTTTCAAACACCTTGTCGTCGAAAGCGGTTATTAAATTGATACTACGCTATTTCCCTGTGGTCTATGACTTTGAACTTTATCTACAAACTTATTTACGAATTTGTCTCCTTGTCTTGGGTTCCTGTGTCGTGAATTTTGGAGAAGAAATGTGCAAAATTACAAACTATGAAGAACTTCCCTAAAATGGCGCCTTGGCCAAACAAATAAAGTTCCATGATAATGGAAAAAAGTGGACCTCCCCAATGTTTCTGCACAGTTGTCAGAATGTTACAGATGTAGTGTAGTTTGACAGCTGCAGTGGTAACATTCCAGAGGTTTTCTGGTCATCAGTGGAGAAGTTTGATATACTTCCGACTACTGTGCCATACCTCTCGATGGTACCAGATTTTGCACCTTTGTCCCTAGTCCTTTTTTTTTTCTTTTCTTTTCCCTCTATTCCAGTCTTAATGCACTGGGTACTGTAAAATGATGGTACAGAATTTAACCTTAAATTTGTTTAACATTTGTTGACTGGGAAAGTCTGACTAGGACAGAGCATATTTTCAGTGAAGGCCCAGGGAGAAACACTCCAGACGCATGTCTTTGGAATGGAGGAGGAAACCTAAGCACCAGACAAACCCACGCAAAAGCAGGGGGGGAGTATGCAGATATTTTCATAAAATATGATCTTTAATGAACCAATTTAAAGTGTAATCTTTAGTGTTTCATTATAGACAGCTCTACAATTTCCATTTCTAAAATGCAGATCACTCTCTCTCTCCACTAGCAATACAAAATTAATGAACAAAGTGTGAAACCCTAATCAGCAAGCAACTTCTCTAAGGAAGCTCACACCACTGGTTAAAACAGTTTCCTCCTACTTGCAATCAGTTCTTTTGATAACTGACAGATATAATTATTTACCACGGATATTTGAAAAACATTACTGGTGATTGGGAAAAACTGCTTTTTTGGAGACTGTCACACAAGGTTCAGTAATCTATTATCACAATTACATTACCCTCCTTGCATATCATGTAAAATTTACTGTACTTGATTAATATATTTACATTAATCCAAAAATGTAGCAACACAGATTTAAGTCAAGGCTTTTTGGCTTAAAAAGTTTGCCAATGACTGCAAACTCTTTGCCATTCTTAGCTCTCTAGTATATTATCATATCCTACAAGAAAAACAAAAGTAAAAAAAGTCAAAGACAAACCAATTAGTACAAACTACAAGAAAAACCTAGCCAAGCTAGAGTTTCCACTGTGTGATACATTAAACCTCCTGTAACAGAGGCCTGGGAATACATGCAAATGACACCTTAAGGAAATTGAGTATTTCAGTTATATGGCTTCTGCATGTCCATAACATTTTTTTTTCACGTTATCCTTTTTAAGTCTTGATGGCCAGATTCACAGGCCTCTATTACAGAAGGTTTAAGGCATCACTCAGTGAAAACTCTAGCTTGATTAGGTTTTTCTTGAAGTTTTTACTAACTGACTTGTTTGTGTGACTTTACTTTTTGGTTTAGTTGTTAGTTGGGATGTCTTGCAGATACCTTAATGGTTAAGGACGTAAACTGGGTTTAAAGATCCTGTGTTCCTAGACTACAGCCAAACAATCCACTTATGCTGTACTAAAGAGGTCAGAAGGACAAAATATGCATGTTCACTGCTAGTGGTGTTTGATGTTGTCTGATTCTGTTCATAAAGACTTAAAAGGAAAATGTAAAAGAAGTCATGGAGATTCAGAAACCATATAGCTGAAATACTCAATTTCTTTAATGGGTCATTTGCATATATCCCACAGGCCTCTATTACAGGAGGTTTAAGGTATCACACAATGAAAACTTCAGCTTAGCTAGGTTTTTCTTGGAGTTTTTACCTATACTACAAGAAGAACTAGCTTGCACCAATTCCCGTTGACAAGATCAGGGAGTAAAGCTAAATACAAAAAAATGCAATATTGTACTCTTCAGGAAAAGTACAAGTACCCACGCACCTGCAGCAGACACCCCAAAGTTGATACAGTCAGCAGAAATCTTGGCACACACACTTTTGACCATCACATAGCAACTATCATTAGAATGTCTTACCTAGCAAAGACGAAACCTTGAGGCATAACTTCCAGATCCAAAGACGTTACGGTCCCCCTCTAATCCTCCCTAATCTGACCTACAACAAAATACAGTGTCCCCTTTAATATGCACTTGCTCAAACATACTGTACAGCCAAAATAAATTTAAGATTCCTGCCATGATCTCTTTGGTACAAGTTCCTTAAACTATGCAGTGCGTAATAGTTCTATCACTGTAGTCAGTCTCCCAACAGCCTCTTGCATGTATTTTTTCCCCCTTGACCTACAAAGCAAAATTAATATAGCTAGACCTCTTACAAATTCAGGATCTAGCAAAACCACCAATACCAGCTCTAAGGACCTACATTTATACTGAAGTATTAAAAGAACCTGTTTGCAGGATACATAATGCTCATAAAGGTTCCCTCAGCTATGAAATAAGCTCACACAACATATTAGAGTAACCCCATGACACCCTCTAAAGCTAAATTTGGCAAGTGAATGAGGATCTGTAAATTCACCTACAGATAGGGGGGGATGCAAATAGTAGGAACTGCAGTGAATAGGCTCCTGAAGTTCTACAGGACCAAATGCCTCGTGTAGATCTGTTTATCTACAAGGGTCTTAAAAGACTACTGCTGAAATAGTCCAAATTCTTAAAAAAAAAAAAAAAAAAAATTTTTTAACTGTGGACTACCTACTATTTTCCATTTTATAATTTTGCAGAACATATTTTACAGTTCAATTTTTATCGGTGAACTAGGTGCGTAACATTTTACGGAATGAACTTCACATACGCCACATAGCCAAGTTTCTTCTTTGTTTTTTAACCAGTATAGGTTGCATACTGGGTTTTCTGAGACTTCTAGGGATACCAGGGATTTTTCTTTTTGCAGCTGTACACTGTGGGGTCTTCAGTGTGTTTTAACTGTTCATTGGTCGATTTGGACTGCAGTGTGTGTTTTTTTTCCACCACTGGGACTTTAACAAGGAAAACAGAAGACTGTTGGACTTGCTGGCAGCACCCACCTGGGAGGAGAATGATGACAGGATTAATCTAGAAACAGTAATGTTGAGGAGGTTCATAACCCAGGTATAGACAATTGACTCAAACTAGAAGAACTGAAACGCAAAGGGTTATTTTGGGAGCAGATTTACTTACAAAGTCTAGATAAGAGACTGCCTAGCGAGCTGCGCCTTAACAAGAAGCCTATGTGGAAAAATGTAGCTAAAACCCTGACGCTTGCATGTTTGATACCTTAACTAATGCCAGCTACATATGCTCCTTAAAAATAAGCAGGCTAGACACAGGAGGCAAAGTTGTAATCTCAAAGCTGGAGATCGCTATATTAAATGAGAACCACAAAGACCTTGATGCGAGGTTTAATTCTCAGAGAGAGGGTAAAATGCTTTGAACAATTCATTACAGAATGCAAGCTGAAAAAAATGAAAACGGATAAGGATGATCCTGAGAGATTTAATAAAAAAAGATTAGACAGAGGATTTTTTTTTTCTTTTCTTAACTACAACTATAGATGTGATAACAGGAGATTCAGACTCTACAAAAAATACCACCAGCAACCCCAGCAGGTTTTTCAACAGAGAAAGCAACACAAAGAACTGAGAGAGGCATGACACAGATGGAATAAGTTCCCCCACATCCACCATCTTTACATATACCCTTGGCTACTAGCACACCTCGGAGGTCCAAAAAGGGGCAGTGTTACCTAGATGAGAACCACACCCAAAATAACAGAATGGACCAGAACCAGAGAGATATGGTGGAGCAACACCACATTCAGAACAGACAGGACAACTAAGATCAAAGACAACAAGGCTATCAAGACAGGCATCTGGAACACCAGACCCACACTACCAAGAGGGATATTACCATCAGTAAAGACATCAACCACAACAATGGGACCAGTACAAATACCATTACCAGGACCAAGATCAAAGCTCCAGAAGAAGACAATACTATCAGTCACCAGGAAGATTACCACTACAACCCCCCCCCCAACCCCTAGACTCCAAAGGGCACAAGAGGAGTTTCAACAATCATCAACCCCAGCCAGAGCCAATCCGGAAGACCAGAGAACCACGCAATGGACAGGATTGAGGGAAATTAAATACTACACTACAAGACCCAGAACCACCCAGAGAAACCAGCCACACTGTTAACTTACCCTGTGTGGAATCACTCCAAAAACACACACACTGACATTGACATTAGTACACTTTCAAAGGGATTAACTTTTGCTCCCCACTGCATGTCTGAAAAAGAAAAGTACAGTTTTGTACCTAACATAAATGTAGATGTTAGAGTGTTCACACTGCTGCAGCCATTACACTTGGGTTATCCTGCCATCAGGCGGTCAGGCAGTCGGCCAGAGTTCCAAAGTCTTGGCCCGGCATCGGTTGCTGTCGCTTCTTCCTTGACGTCAGTGCGCCAGGGGTATACAAGATGCATCCGACGCCATTTTCTTCAGTTTTTCTTGCCCCGGATGTCAGGTGCCTCCAAGTAGGTAGGCAACACATATTGCCAATAAAAAATATGCACATAAAATGAAAACAATACCATCAGTTACAAGCAAATAAACCACAAAGGTTGTATAGGATAGAAAGGTACAAGTTCAGCTAGTTCAGAGGGATGGAGGGAGGGTAACCTGGACTGCAGCAGTGTGAACACTCGAACATCTACATTTATGGTGGGTACAAAACTGTACTATGTTCACCGTGTTACACTGCTGCAGTCATTACACTTGGGTAGAATCCCAAAGCTAAAGTTGGGTGGCTGGTCTATAAAGAGTTAGGATTGGCTATGAGGCCCTGCAGAACTGCAGTGGCAAATCCTGCTCTGGATTTAGAGTAAAGAGGCAGGTGGTAATGCTTGGTGAAGGTGTGCACTGAACTCCAAGTTGCAGCCTCCAAAATTTCCTTGGTAGGTACTCCTCTGAGAAAGGCTGTTGAAGTGGCTGTTTCCCTGGTGGAATGTGGCCTAATGTTATTGGAGACTGATTTTCCATGCTGTGTGTAGCAGTAACGAATAGTGTCCTATCCATTTGGATATAGTCTACTTTGAGATAGCCTTGCCCTGTGATCCTGCAGCATGTGCTACAAACAGTTGCCCAGTTTTCCTGAAAGCTTTTGTTTTGTCCAAGTAGAAGCGTAGCTGCCTATGTATGTCCAAAGAAAACAGAAGTTTCTCCCCTTTATTCCGGGGTTTGGATAAAAAGATGGCAAATGGATGGTTTGGTTAAGAGCCACACTAGATACCACCTTTGGCATAAAGGTAGGGTTTGTCCTTAAAGATACCCTGTCCTGATAAAAAATTATAAAAGGTTCCACTGCCATTAATGCCTGTAGCTCTGAGACTCTACATGCTGAAGTTACTGCCAGGAGCACAGCGGTTTTCCATGATAAAAATTTTAGATCGGCTGTATTGGCTGGCTCAAATGGTGGTAGGGTCAGTTTTTCCAAAACTAAATTGAGGTCCCAAGTTGGTGTTGGTGCTCTCCGGGGCGGTCTTATGTTTTTAGCCCCTCTGAGGTACTGCTTTAGCAAGGGATGAGAGAATAAAGGAGGATCCGTGTTGTAATGTGCTGAAATGGCAGAGGCGTGGATCTTAATTGATGAGAAGGATAGGCCTCTGTCCAGCATCTCAGTTAAGTATTGTAAAATCTTAGGAATGTTTGGGACAAGAGGGTCAAGGGTTCCAGGTGCAGAATCTCTTCCATTTTTCTGAGTAAGCTTTCCTGGTGCTAGGCCTCCTGGCCTCCAAAATGACATCCATAACAGCTTTAGAGAGAGGTGTTGCCTGTTTGTCTAATGTATCTGCCATGCAGCCAGGTTTTGGGTTTTGAGCTGACCGTGCAGGATCTGATTGTTTTGTTGAATCAGAAGGTGTGGAATTTGAGGCAAAATCCATGGTGGGCCTTGAGCCAAGTTCCTTAAGATAGGGTACCAGTGCTGGCATGGCCAGTCTGGAGCAATCAGGATCATTTGTGATTTTCCTTGTCTGGCTTTTAGGAGTACTTTTGAAAGGAGAGGGCAGTGGCGGGAAGGCATAAACTTTTAGGTTTTTCCAGCTGAACAAAAGAGTATCCAGTTTACATGCTTGTTTGTGATAAGTCCTTGTGCAGAATTTTTGTAGCTGGCAGTTTATTGGGGATGCAAACAGATCTATGCCCAGGCTCCACCATTTCTGTGTTATCATTGTGAATATTTGTGGATTCAATTCCCATTCGTGGGGATCCATGATGTTTCTGCTCAAGTCGTCTGCCAGTGTATTTTTCTCTCCTGGCAGGAATTGTGCTTGCAGATGAACTTGAAGGTTTATAGCTGTGTCATGGCTTGCTTGCATAGGGGATAAGAATGAGTGCCCCCTTGCTTGTTTATGTACCACATTACTGTGGTGTTGTCTGTCTTTAGTAATAATTGTCCTGGATGCAGAAGGTCCTTGAAAGCTGTTAGGGCATTTTGGACAGCCAACATCTCTTTTTATTGATATGAAGATGCATCTGGTCTGTGGTCCACTTGCCCTGAATGCATTTTCCTGCCATATGTGCTCCCCATGCATAATCTGATAAATCTGTTGTCAGTGTTTGCCTGGCTGTGGGTTGTGTAAAAGGGTGTCCCTTGTTGAGGTGACAAGCTTGAGCTCACCAGTGAAACGCCTGTCGAAGGCAAGGGATTATGGTATAACTGTTTACAAACTTTGACAGTGTTGAGACCATACATTCTTTAGGTACCATTGTAGTTTCCTCATATGGAGTCTGGCATATGGAATTAGTAATATGCAGGACGCCATGTAACCCAAGGCCTGCAGAATTTTTCTTGCAGGGAGTTGGGTGTTTGTTGCCATCAATTGAAAGTATTGAGTCAGTTGTCCTTGCTTGTCTGGCGTGAGATAAGCGATCTGGGCCGTTGTGTTCAAGCTGGCACCCAGGAATATAATCTCTTGTGAGGGCACTAGTTTTTATTTCTTTTCATTTACTGTGTACCCCAGGCAACTTAATAACTTTTTTACAAACACAAGATGCTTTAGAAAAATGTCCTTGCTATCTGCTTGAATCAGGCAGTCGTCCAGGTACGAATAAATTTCAATTCCTTTCTGTCTGCAAAATGCAATTACTGGTGCCAGGCACTTTGTGAAGACCCTGGCACAGTAGATAAGCCAGAGGGCAGAGCAGACAATTAGTAGTGCATTGAACCAGCTATTAATCTGAGGTATCTTCTGCAATTTTGTCTGATAGGGACATGCAGGTTATGCCTCTTTGAGGTCCAAAGTCACAAGCCAAGCTTTCTTGCCCAGCATGGGAAGAAGCTGCTGTAGTATCAACATTTTGAATTTCGGAACATCCAGGTAAGTGTTTAGAGATGAAAGATCCAGAATGGGCCTCCAGGCTTTGTCCTTTCTGGATACCAGAAAGAGTCTTGAGTAAAATCCCTGTCCTTGCTCCTGTGACGGTACCTTTTGAATACCTCTCATATCCACGAGTGCTGTAATTTGTTTTTGAGCCTCTGCCCATTAATTTGGTGGCAGATTTGGCATTCCTTTTAACCTTGGCAGAGTGTGAAGAGTGCCAGTTTACCTCCAAAGGTGGCTGCCAAGAGAGATTTGTTTGGCAGATGTAGTGGGAAGTCATTGGAGCTGCTTTTTATATAGTTGGGGACTGTCTTCCCCTTCTTTCTGGCCTGATGCAACCCACTGTCGAGGCCTGTAAGGACCTTGTGTTTGACCTCTACCTGTTGGACGTCTGTATCTTCCCCTTTGAGGTCTGTCTGTAATTGGAAAGGACCAATTCTTAGTTGGCCAGTTTCTGCTAAATCTAGTAAGAAATCCTTCACCGTTTGGAGTTGAGGCAGAAAAGGTATTAAAGAAAATGGAGGATAAGACAAAATCTATGCAAATAACACATCCTGCTGCAAAGGTGCATCCAATAATTTTTCTTTAACATGATCTGCTAACGTATGTTCTTTTAACCAAGCATGTCTTCTAATAACAGAGCCTGTAACTGCTGCTCTGCATGAGGCCTCTAGAGAATCAAAACCACATTGCAAAGTATGCTTTCCCACTTGTTTAGCTGCATGCAATAAATCCTGCATTTCTTCAAAATTCGGAGGATCTGATTCTGGTAGCAATTTTTGTTTTAACTGAGAAAGTAAAAATTGCTGATATTTTAGCATGTGAAACTGGCAATTTAAGGCTCTCATTGCTAAAGTTGCAGACGTATATACTTTCTTTCCCCATCTGTCTAATGCTCTGGAATCTCTATCAGACGGAACTGGATTCTTGGCTAAGGCCTTAACTCCTTTGGGTCCCTGAGAAATAGTTTCAGGGTCAGCTACAGGGCTTTTATACAGAAATTTGTGTGATTCAGGGACTCTGTAGTAAGTTGGGTTTAACAGGGGCTGGAAGTAAGGAGTCAGGATTCAAGCTGAATTCAGTATACACATCATCCACAATATCTAACACTGGCGGAATAGCAAGGGGTCTGTGTTGAGGTAGTAAACGAAAGTCTGAGACTTTTCTTGGATTCGGAGTAATCCTGGCCTTCCCAGTGGAAATGCTCACTCATGGTATGTAGGGTTTCCCCTAAGAAGTAGTGCTCAGGCGGTGAGGCTGATGGAATTGATTCCTCAGCATCAGAATCCTCCTCGTAAGGGGGTAAAGAATATCCTAGGTCTGAGGATGAATCAGAAGAGATGGACACCTGTTCGGAGGAGTCATAATCTGCATCCTGTCTAGGCCTTTTATCAAGAGGGGGATGGGACCCCCTGATCAGAGTGATTAGGTCTTTGGCCATTTTAAGCATTTGTTTCTTAGGCATGGAGGCCTGTCCTGGAGAATGCTGTATTTGTTTCTTTGACTTTAAAGGAGGCTTAGACTTAACTGAGGGTTTAATGCTTAACTGAGTAGGTCTGAAGATGTGGGTTGCTCAGCTACCACGGATCCCTCTGAAATGTTAGTCTCGGTAGGCTGAATAACTTGTGCATCCAAAAGTCCAGCCATCTCCACGTGCGAGTCAGAGCTGCGAAGGCGCCTCGCTGAAAACCGGAGAACTGGCGACTGGCCTAGCAGAGGCTTCGTCGTCAGTTTTGGGCCTCGGATGCCTATCCTTGTCTTTGCGCTTTTTGTGTAATACGGTTGTCAGAAGTTCCGACGGCATGGTATAACTGAATTTTCTACCAAAAATAATGTCGGGCAAAATCAAACCGACATTTAGTAGTGCGCTTGTTAAACCTAGCACAAAACCGACAACCAGTGACGTCGTGGTCTGGGCCTAGGCATGGGATACAACAGGAATGGAAATCCTTATGAGGTATTTGCTTCTCACAAGAAATACAATTATTAACTTTTACTGACATCGGTCTGAGGCAAGAAAAAGTTCCCCCAACGGGGTACTTAGCTTTGTAGAAGACTTCGGTTCTGGATTTGGAATGCTTTGTAGAAGACTTCGGTTCTGGATTTGGAATGAAAATCTCAGGAGACGGCCGACCAGCACTTGTGAACTGCTTTTGCTTCGGGCACCGCGCGGCAAGAAAGACTGAAGAAAATGCCATCGGCTGCCTCTTATATACCCCTGTCGCACTGACGTCGGGGAGGAGGCGACAGCAACCGACGCTGGACCAAGACTTTGGAACTCAAGCTGACTGGGGAACCGCCTGACGGCAGGATAACCAAAGTGTAATGACTGCAGCAGTGTAACACGATGAACATTTGAATCTGAAAGTTCTGCACCATGGCAAATCCGATATCATTGAGAAAAAAACTACTGAAGAAAGAATAAAAAGACCCAGTAATTACTACTGCCCTCCCTGACAAACTTTAGCAGCCTGTGAAGGTCAAATGTGAAATGGACATAAGGAAAGTTCTACACCCTTAAAGGTGAGAAAAAAACATTGTTAGAGCTAGGCAGAGAAACCTCGACAGGTTATGAAGGCTGAAAAGGTAGGGGTGTTGTTGTTACTGATACCAGCAGCTATAAACAGAGGATAGAAGGAAATGTTGAGTGACACTAACTACTATGACTAACTTTAGAAGAGATTAAGGCATCAAAACAAGTGGTACACAGCTTTGAATGCACTTGATGATGGTTTGTTAACACAGAACTTGTTTGACTATTTACAGACACCTTCCCCCAGTTTGCCTAAATTCTTGGGAATCCCCGGGAAATTTTGATGATTTGGTTGTCTAACACCCCAGAACAGTTTTAAAAAAAAATAAAAACAACACCCTTC